>NC_056729.1:1320161099-1320256099 GCF_019279795.1 Protopterus annectens
GTTTGTCATTGTTACTGGAGCTTTTCTCCCCAGGCCTCCACTGAAAATGGGCTCTTTGTAGGCCCAGTGGACTTCCCCGGTTATCAAACTGAAATAAATAAAATAAATAATATCATTATTATAGTGATAGGAACTGCAGGCAATCCACTGCAGATATGTCATAATGTTCATTTCTATCTTAAATCCATAGTCACTAACTTTTATCAGAGAAGATTGATTAAAAAACAATGAGGTTTCAGTGTACAATGCCATTTTTTGAAGAAAAAAAAAGTAAGACATTTGCTTTCTCATTCATTCATTCATTTGTTCATTTTTGGATACCAGTTTTAACTCAAGTGAGCTTATAAGGCACCAGAACCTATCCAATCACACTGTAGGCATAAAGCAAAAAAATAATGCTTGATTGAATGCCAGTCCATTTGTAAGATGCTTAATTCTTACTCACAGACTACATATAGATCTACTGGCAATTTTTTGGAATCACCAATTCACCTGTTAATATCCTTAGCATGGGGAAGTAAACAGGAACTTTTAGTGATAAGACACATTGAAACCCCAAAAGCATCCCAGAGTGAAAAGATGTGCTACAAAGCAGCAATGCTACATGCTGCACAACTTTCAAAGTTTTAAATAGTTACATTAAACAAAAGTGATTTATCAAGATAGTTCCATGGATAATTCATATTTCCCCTTGGAGGAGCTTGAATTTTGTCATTTAGTCTGACTGCATCCCAAAGACCAAACAATGTAACTCCTATCTTGAGTAAAATATGAATTACCTGCTCCCTGTTATTGTGAATTGCTTTCTTATATTTTCTGCTAGAATAATTATGAATGTAATTTGCATCTGAAGAACTGAAAAAAGAAATATGACCTGTCAAAATGAAACAGATAGTGGTATTTTGCTGTTAAATACTGCTCTTGATCATAGGATCATAGGAATTTACTAGGCTAATGGCTCTAGGGCCATTACAAGCCTAGCCAAGTTCTACCCTTATTTCCACTCTCAACACCTAACGCCCATGTCCAAGACAGACACAGATGGAACCCCTGAGTTGAATTTATGGTACCCACCCAATCCTCCAGATTGGGTTTGAAGAGGGCCAATGAGGTGCTCTGTTTGACATGAAGTGCGAGTCTGTTCCAAAGGTGTGGTAACCTCTGGGAAATAAATCTGTCTTTCCAGCAGGTTCTGTTAATGTCACATACCAGGTTAAGGTCTCTAAAGCAAGTAACCCATGTACCATTTGACTTGTAGATATGCAGCATTTCCAATAAAGCAGGGTCAGAGATTGCATTATATGCAAGGCAGAGATCGCCTCTGAGTAGTGTATATGAAACAGAATAAAGTGACAGTGACTTGATAATCCACATAGGACAAATGTTGATGACCTTGAATTTTCCTTGTTCTCGAATTGCTGCAGGTGCTTGAAAAGGTACATACCAAAAGCAATCAATTATTGGCCTGATGAGGGAAGAGTACAGGGAGGTTATAATTTCCTTTTTTCTGGAGCCAATGCACTTATAAAATGAACTTCTTACCACTATGGAGACATGATGATCAAAGGTAAGGTTGCTGTAAACCTGTGTGACTAGGTGTCTCACCACTGAGTGTGTACTTAGGGTGTTGCTATTAATGTGGCAGTTAGCAGCAACATTGCTCTTACCATAAGGGATGATTATACATTTTTTTGCATTGAATTTAAGGCCATGACTTTGGCACCAATCATTTGTTTGTGTAAGACCCTCTAGTAGAACGTTGATGTCATTTGGAGATTCTGTGACCACAGACCAGCCACAGACCTTTAGTTTTGCTTGTACTTCAGAGAAATAGATTCCAAACAGTAGAGATCCCAGGACTGATTCCTATGGAACACCACTGGTTACAGGTCTGCTGTTGGAGGTGGAGTCCCCTATTTTGACTAAATGTGTTCTATCAGTGAGCCAGTTAGTGACCCATCTAAAGATATAAGGGTTGATACTTAGCTGGGTGAGTTTGGGTAAAATGATAGGAGGAGCAATGGTTGTAATCAAAGGTGTTCAAAACAAAATACCTTTGTCTTTTCTGAAACAAAATGAATCATCTAATTTCCATGATTCCATTATTTTATAGTTCTTGCATTTCTAAGCATATCTTAAAAATATAGAAAATATAGAAACGAATGTCTATAAAGTATCACTTAAAAATAAAACTACAATTCCTTATCCACACCAGAGTTATGTGGGCAGTAACAGTTTGACAACCAAAAAGTGATGCCATTAAAATGATCACTGTTCATCCTGCACCTCTTTAATTGTACTCTTTCATGTGAGATTTATGTCAAACTGTCTGTTATTGCACATTTTCTAATGGAAAGTGCTTTGCATAATTTGCAGTTCTTTTCTCACTGCATTACAGATTTCTATAGAATCACTTAGAATACTTTATTCTGAGAGCATTTAGCTAGGCAAGTAATTACCTAACTTCATTCAAACCACCTCATGGTACTCAGTAATTCATTTTCAAAAATGTGATCTGTAGCATACTTTTTGCCCCTTGCTTGAGCATGTAATTAAACACCTGGACAAACAGAATGTTAAAAGTAATTTAAGGTCACGTCACACATAGTTTTCAAAATCTCTGAAATAGCATGTATATTACTCTGTTAAGGTTGTTATTTCTTGATACATGTAACTAGCAAGTATACTCCAGTAATGAGCTGCGAGGCGACAATGCTACCGCAGCACCACTTCCGCGGGTGATATGTAAATTGTAAAGTAAGGAATTATAAAAAATATCTAAATAAGATGTGCAAGTACACACACGGATGCACGCGCATGCGCGCACACACACTCACACACACACACATACACACACACAGACACACACACACACACACACACACACACACACACACACACACACACACAGATATATTCAACTAAGTCTCAGTGTGCTCCCTGTTACATCAGACATTAAATCATGTTACTGAACCAGTCCTTTCTGAATGCTTAAAAGGCACTGTACTATTTAGCTGAGGTCTATTGTTTGCATTCTGAATATTGACAAGCATGAGAAAGTGCCATCATTTTTACAGGGGTATTCTGCATGGACGTTTCTGTGTTAATTATATATATTATGGTAATGACCCATTCTGAAAACATCCATCGTGAGATTAGGGGATATCACCCTCTTCCTTAAAAGCAGCTCACAGGAGCCTTTTTTTGCATTCTTAGTTCAGCTGTGTCTTGGATATGCTTGCAGTAGAACTGTATTCTTTGCTGAAAGAGTAATCTAGAATCTGTTTTTGGTTTTGCCTTTTATATTTTGCACTTCTTATATAGGTCTAGTAATTCTGCTGTCCCCAAGTATTTAGAAAATAGCTTGCTATTAGACAGAGTTCTTCTGTAATCTATTTGTTAAAACACTTTATTTTACATAATCAATATGAAAAACTATACATTGTAAATGTAATCCCTCAAGCTGCATTTAGTCAAGTGTTTTTTTAGTAAAGAAATATATTTGTTTCATTTTTCAAAGATTGTGACTAGTCATATATTTCTTTATTTTTGTATAAACATTAATATTCGTTGGTTTTGGGCAGTTGGAATCCACCTATAAAAGAAAAAAGATTCTTTGCAAAAACTATCATCACTTATTCTTTTTGTTTCAACTGGCATATCTCAGCGTGATATGGTAACTGGTAATGTTTTATATGCTAGACTGAGTCTAGCTGGAGGCAATAACTACTCTGAGGCAAGAAAAGTTTGTAGTTTAATAAAGCTTTACTAGCCTCTTATAGAAATTAGTGTGTGTGTGTGTGTGTGTGTGTGTGTGTGTGTGTGTGTGTGTGTGTGTGTGTGTGTGTGTGTGTGTGTCTGCACATATGCCTATATAAATGAAGCAGTTTATCCAATACTGTATGATAATTAGTTATGTGTGAGGTGGAAGAAAAGGCCTGAGAAGTCAGAATTCATAACCTTGCTCTGTAGCTGTTGGTGTGAACCGTATTTGGAAGAGGCCAGAATAGACCAAATAAAAGTCAACTGTGTACATTTACTGTATGCTGTTAGGCCAAACCTAACTAAATTACTTAAAATGATTTACATTTGTACTTATTTGTGTTTTATTTCACTAGTCTGTTGTACCCAGTATTTATTGGGACAGTTATATTTTTATGACTGTAGTCTCTGTCATTCATACATTTATGGCAGCAGTGGTCACCACAAATTAGTAGTAGTGGTGGTGTCTAATCACACAGATAATACATGCCATAGTATGAATATGTTTTTGTGGATAAGGGAGTAGCCTGTTAGCACAGAGGCAGATTATTTACCTGCTGTGCTGGCAACCTGTGGGTAATGACCATCTTATGAAGCTGCAGGGCTGGATGAAGGGAAGTCTCACCAGCTGATGGCCATCTCCTTTACCTCAGATTGGGAGTATAGCAGTCTTTGGCACTGTACTGTGATCTAGTAAAGGCCAAGTAATAATATAGTACCAAGCATACAAATGTGTGCAGAAGGAGTTGGACAGACATATTAATGCAAAATATACATATGTGTGCATGATGACATTACACACCTCATATGCAAAAAGTATAGCAGTACTACATAAAACTACTACCACAAAAGGGAAGACACTTCATCAGAATAGCAGTACTACATAAAACTACTACCGTAAAAGGGAAGACACTTCATCAGAATAGCAGTACTACATAAAACTACTACCACAAAAGACACTTCATCAGAATACTTTCTTCTTTTCTCTGCTTACTCAGAAGCATAGTACAGTCATTGTCTGTCAGCTGTGACCCTAAGCTGGAAACCCTGGTCTGGCTTGTGTACTCTGGCCATTCTGAGGTGGAATATAAGGTACAGAGGAATAGTCACCAATGGCAGAAGATTCAGATCCACAGCAGGGAACCAAAACATACTTTTTTGTTAGCTTTAGATAGATAGACAGACAGAAAGATAGATAGATAGATAGATAGATAGATAGATAGATAGATAGATAGATAGACAGACAGATAGATATATAGATAGATAGATAGATAGATAGACAGATATGACACCTTCTAATCTATAATTAGATATACCACATTGATATTCAGATGTAATTTATGTGTGAAGAAGGTGACAATGCATATAAAACAGCATCTATCAGGTGATGATTTTTCATTTACAACCATAAGCTTGATGAGTACTTTCTTTTGTTACAGAATTTCTAAACATATTCATACTGATAACCTGGTGATTTTGCACCTGAGGATCGTATTATCATATCCCGGTTAGTTGTCATATTCAGCTGGTATTCTTTGCCTGCTATGACTATTTTATTATCAATACCCTATATTCATCATTTGCTAATATGGACTACTAATTATAGTGTATTTAATGGGCAGTACACCTTGATTCTTTACTGGTCAATGGAGATGTGTCTGCATTATACAATTTAGCTGCAGTGTTTTTTTTATGCTGTACAAGATTTTTGCACTAGAGAAAAGATCTGTCCAATGAGCCTTTACATGTCTGGGAAATTATTAAATTCATGTAAGCTTATTTTAATGCAGTGCAGTGAAAGTCATTTTACTTGCTAATTGAAAACCCAGGTAGATGCATTACAATACAATAGGTATAGGAATTAACATAAACCTGCAATGAGTTAAATTATATAAGAGAATAAAAAGGAAAGCAAAGAATGTGAGAATACAAGAAAATATAACTAACTAACTAAATAAATAGGTGGTGCCAAAAACTAATTGCAGTAAGAGTCAAGTTTTAAGGAACCTGTCATAACAATACATGAGTGCCTGCACCTCATGTTAACAGACAAACAATAAGAGATAAATAATGTGCCTTTATGCTTTTGTGCCTAAATAAATAAAAAAAAAAATAAAACAAAAAGCCAGAAACATTGCATGAGGAGAAACATTAAGATTTATACTCAGTTATTCAGGTAGATTAGAAAATGTCTATAGAGCAGCTTCTTTTGGATTTCTAAAACATACCTCATATCATCTTATTTTTAACAGAAATAGCTGTATTCCATCACTGACAAATATATACATGTGCAGTCTGCATGCATAGTGCAACTCATTTTCCCCAACTGTTGACCTTCTTTTCGTATTGTTGTTTTATATTTCAGGATTATTTAAATGTCAGAATCAACCCAGCCTGAAAATTACAACCAAGTTCACCATTTTTTACTAGTATAATTATTTTTTTTTCAATGTATTCAGCTGGATTTACATACCAAGCATTCTTCTTGCATGGAGGTCTTCTACCTTACAAGTTTACTCACCTTACTATACTTTCAGACCCCAAAAGGAGGGCTACAAAGCCAAAGGAGGTAGAATTTCAATATTTATCAAAGACATACACAGCTCCAGACTGGTCAAATGGTATGACATACAGGAGTCACTTTAAGTGCAGATAACTGTTGACAAAACACCTACTCAAATCATAGCTAGCTACAGACCCCCAACCATGACTCAGGACACCCACTCCACCTATCTGGACTTGCTTGAATCCATCAAGATTCAACCCTCTACCCTGATCCTGGGAAACTTTAACTACCCAACCATAGAGTGGAAGACCTATTCTAGCCCAAACATGAATGCCCTGAGATTCCTCGACTTTGTCAATGCCAATGCATTGGATCAGCTGGTCGATGGGTCTATATTATAACATCGAAGTCTTAAAACATCGACTGTTATAATATCAAACCCATTCAATCGAAAGACCATAAAATTGAACACTCAAAATAGCTAATTTTTTCCATGGGAAAAAAATTTGCTGTTCCGACAAACATACACACAACACAAGCACACCAAAATAAATAATCCACACACATACACTTCACAAAACCCTATACTAAACCATATATTCACTACTAGCTATCCACTTACCTTAACCCAACCCTAACCCTAAGGTCCGTAACTACCGCACACTCACCTTACCCACTGCCTAACCATAAGGTCCCTAACTATCGCACACTCACCTTACCCCCTCCCTAACCCTAAAGTCCCTATCACACACTCACCTTACCTGCTCCCTAACCCTAAGGTCCCTATCGCACACTCACCTTCAGTCGCACACTTACCTTAACCCGGTCCATAACCTTTGCTCCACAGTCGAGGAAATAGCAAAGCTGCAGAAACAGCCTACCAAATACTTTCCCTAGGAAAGTATTTGATATTCTGCAGCTTCGCTATTTTCAGTGTTCGGTGCATAGGGTTCGATATTATAACATTCAAAGTTTTAAGACTTTGATGTTAAAATATAGACCCCTGGTCGACATCCCTATAAGAGGTGAAAATATCCTGGACTTGGTCCTAACCAACATGAGTAGCCACTGTAGCACTCCTACTGTGTCACCCTCCTTGGTAATGTTCGACCATAAAGTGATCAATTTTTAAGTCACCACCTCCCCTGACCCCTCCCCCATTGTCAGGGTCAAATGAAAAAACTTTTCCAAAGCTGACTACAATCTCATCAGAGCAGGTATAAGCAGCTTCACAGCCACCATCCCTTCAGTTGTAACTAGCACTAATGTCCAAGCCTACACCAAAAAACTATATGAGCGGACTCGGCAATACCTGACAGGAACAAATCATCTTCCTCGAGGAAGAGTAAACCTGCCTGGTGGACAGCAGCAATAAACAAACTCTATAACAGAAGGAAGAAAACTGCTGTCCATGGCCAAGAAGGAGCAGGTCCCAAGTTGGAAGCAATCTCTCCTTTGTCAGAACAAGCAAATGAGGCCACTGGTGAAATCCTCTAAGGCTAACTTCAAGTCCAAATTGGCCACATCCACCAAGGCCTTCTTCTCATATGTCTGGAATCTCAAAGGCAACATCCAAATCTGCTCGGAACTGGTGGTCAATAACACCACATACACAAATGTCATAGATACAGCCAACCTGCTGGCAGACAGGTTCATTGAAAACTTCACCACCCTGTCCCCCACATCAGTAAACCAGGACATCCCCAGCACCTGCCCCCCTCCCCTCATCACCAAGGAGCAGGTCCTTAATGCCCTCTCAAAGGCAAAAAATACACTCTCCATGGGACCTGATAACATTCCTGGCTGTATCCTACGTGAATGCAGGCATGAGCTCTCAGATCCATTAGACACCCTGTTCAACCAAAGCATGAGCACTGGCTTCATCCCAGCTGAATAGAGGACAGTCACTGTCATCCCTCTACACAAAGGTGGAGCATCCACTGACCCAGGCAATTATAGGCCCATCAGCCTAATTAGCCTGATCTGCAAGGCCATGGAGCGAATTATCATGGACTTTCTAAACAAGGACATTGGAAACCTCCAAACACTTGATCTTGCACAGTTTGTTTGGTTTTGTCAAAGGAGATCATGCCTGTTAAACTTAGTTGACTTCTTTGAAACAGTCACCAAAGCCATGGACGAGGGTAAGACAGTGCACACTGCCTAACTTGACCTAGCCAAAGCCTTTGACACTATTCCCCACTCAGGCATAATAGATAAACTCTCCCAGCTAGGCATCAACCCTTATGTTACCAGTTGGGTAGCTAATTGGCTCACTGATAGAACCCACTCAGTCAAAGTAGGGGAAGCCACCTCTAGTAGTAGACCTATAAAGAGCAGTATACCCCAAGGATCAGTCTTGGGGCCCCTACTGTTTGGGATATACTTTTCTGAGGTGAAAGCTAAAACCAGTGGTCCATGGCTGACCAAGTTTGCAGATGACTGCAAGCTGGGTGCTGTCTTAAATTCCCCTAGTGATGTGAACATCCTCCAAGAGAGCTGTACCCAAACTAATGACTGGTGCCAGAAGCATGGCATCAAACTGAATGCCAAGAAATGCATCATCATCCCCTATGGGTAAAATGTCAGCCCCATTAATTATCACATTAATTGCAATGTATTAAGCATGCAATCAGTCATGAGGGGCTTGGGCACCCGGGTTGAGAGAAACCTGACTTTTGGCCACCACCTTGCCTCCGTTGTACAGAAGGCTTTCTACATAGTCCACCTCATAAATAAGGGTATTTCATCCAGGAACAAAGAAATCATAACATTCCTGTACTCCTCCCTTATCAGACCCATTATTTAATACAATGCCCCCTTCGGCATGTACCTTGTCAAGCACATGCAGCAGTTGGAGAGACCACAGAAGTTCCTGACCAGGAAAATCCAGGGTCTCAAACACCTATCCTACACAGATAATCTAAAATCCCTATCTCTCTACTCAGTCTCATATAGACTGCTCAGAGGTGACCCGTGTTTGGCATACAAGGCCATTTCAGACCCAGCCTTGATGGAGTTGCTGCATATCCGTAAGACAAACTCCACTCATGCAACCCGCACACAAGGCCTTAACCTGGACTGTGACCTTAATAGAACTTGTTGGTGGGATAGATCTGTGTCCCAAAGACCCCCTCCCATCTGTGGAATAGACTCCCTCTCTATGTCAAGCAGAGTATATCTCTAGCCCTCTTTAAGAAAACCTGGATGACTGGATGAGAAACAGAAAATATACTCCTGGGATCCCACCTGTGTCCCTGCTGGACAGGGGAAACAGGTGCTGATTTTGAGGGAACATGGGCAAAATTCTTGGCTAGGCTTATAAAGGTCTCCGGGCCAATAGCCTAGTATCATCCTATGAACATATGAACCTATTACATTGTTAGATGAGCCATGATTAGAAGACATTTTGTAATACTTGAGCAAGTTAACAAATATTTTTCACCATCCCTGTGTAAACATTGTTTTACACAACAACTCTTGTGGACTTCCATTAGCTAGTAGAATACATTTATCTCTCTATTATCTCCAGAGTCATCACATAATGTAAAGTTTTTAGTTATCCATTAATTACAGGCCTTCAAATCCAATCAAGATTGCACATTGTTGCCATTCAATGTAGCAATCTAAAATATAATAAAAATGTTACTACTGTTAATGAATACTGCTGTAGTTCTCTGTTTGCTTTGGAGTGGTATGTTGTTTCGTTTGCTTTTTGTTTTATCTCATCCACCCTCCTAAGCAAATCTGACTGTGTTCTATGACAATGTCTTCCTGGGGTGGCTTCAGTGACAATTGCCATTGTCCCCATTTTTTTACCATGGCTTTCACTATTTTATCATTTGCTATTAAATTCTCTTGAAATTTCATTTCTTATAATAAGGATTTTACTATTCCAATGTTAAATGGTGGAAGAGTTATTATTATTTTTTTTTCATTTCAGTGCAATTCCCCTTTTGCCTGCCAACATTATTGTACTTAGTAACACTCTTTTAGATTTGCTTCAATTTCCTCTACCTGGAATACCCAACATAAATGTCAGCTTGTCAAGCTCTCCTCTTCCTGGCCAGATTTGTTGACTCAACTCTACCATGTATCTTTTGCATTCTTACAGCTTTGGGCAGTCCCAGAAAGTGTATACCCAGTCTCTCCGCTCTCCTCCCTGACATCTATGTCATTTACCAGACACAATGAGGTACATTTTACTTAGTCTACTTAAGTGTATAAAAATACTTGCAAAGACATTTTCAAGCGAATATTCTGAATTTCCTCACCTGTATAGCCCCCTTGCTTCTGTGCAAATCCTGCCACTGTGCCTCCAGAAAGTTTACTCTGAGAAGATTTTTTCCCCTTCCAACTCCACTTTCTTTTTGGCCTCCAGTTTACTGTCCCACAGTATCTTTGACAAACAAGAGATCACACCTTTTGGAATATCACCTCTTTCTGTTAACTGACTGAGATATTTCTACCATGTAGAGACTACTATATAAGTGTTCACTGCTTCTTTTACATCCTTATGTGCCTCTCTCAGATCCCTATATATCAGATACCCCCTTTTAATTTATTTTTAAATCTTTTTCAAGTCATAAAGGCCTAGGCCTTCCGTAAGTCAACCCAAAACGTGACTAGCTTTTGCTTTCCTAACCAGATCACCAAGTGACCAGTGTTCTGTTGAGAACTCATTCCAACCTTTATTAGGAGCATACCAATTCCTTAGTGGGGTAAGTTATCCCTCTCTTATAAACCAAATTTGAACTTTTATAGCTTCTTCCCATATATAAAACTTTTGCAGATCAGGAGTCAGCCATCCTGCACATTTCAGGTCGTATCTCAATCCATTTAACTGGAGTCTTAGAATAGTTCCATTGTATGAGTAGTGTCAGTTAGGATAGTCTCCAATTGAGTTACGACTGCTGAATCTTACACAAATGCACTTTATAAGCACTTACATGAGTGCATGGCTCATGCTATCCCTAATAGAACCAAGATGCTATCCTCCAAAAAAAGGAAGTCAATCTGGTGGTCCTCTGCCATAAACAAACTCTAGGTTCATAGGTTCATAGGTTTATACTAGGCTATCTGCCCTAAGGCATTTATAAGCCTAGCCCAGAGTTTTTGTGGCTTACGCCACCCCTTATGTTAAAAAATACTGTGCCCATTAGTTTGTTATGTCTCTGTCCAGCAGTGACACATAGATGATTCCCGGGGTAAACCTACGATCTCCCATCCACCGGTCAAGATTTCTCTTGAACAGAGCCAGCGAGGTGCTCTGCGGCAGAAGAAAGAAACTGTTGCAAAAAAGAGTAAAATCCCATGACTGGAGGAACGCCCTGGTCAACCTCAGTAAGAAGCTGAGATCCCTCATAAAATCCTGCAAATCTAGTTACGAAAACAAAATTGCCACTGACTCTAAAGACAACCACAAAGCATTCTATAGCTATGTCAAGAATCTCAATGACAACACTCAGATGTGCTCTGAGTTACAGCACAATGGCACTAAATATACAGAATCAACTGATGTTGCCAACATCCTGGCAGATAGGTTCAGTGCTAACTTTACCCCCCTCTCACCCCTTAGAGGGCCAATCTCTATACCGGAAGAATGCAAAGTTCCTGTAATCATGGCTGCACAGGTAAAAAACACACTCTCCAAAGCCAAGAACACAACATCCATGGGACCTGACAATATCCCAGGCTGTGTTCTACACAAACTACAGAATGAGCTGGCACCCTACTTAAGTACCATGTTCAGTCATAGCCTCACCTCAGGCTTTGTGCCCACTGAATGGCGCACCGCGATGGTTATACCACTCCACAAAGGGGGAGCCACGATGGACCCCGGGAACTAACACCCCATTAGCCTGATGAGCCTGGTCTGCAAGGCCATGGAACGTATCATCATAGAACTCATAAACAAAGATATTGGTAATCTCCAAACTCTGGACCCTACCCAGTTCGGATTTGTAAAAGGCAGATCATGTCTCCTAAACCTGATTGACTTTTTTGAAGCAGTCACCAGAGCCATAGATGAGGGTAAGGTGGTTCACACAGCTTATCTAGATCTCGCCAAGGCTTTTGACACCATCCCCCACTCTGGAATTATGGATAAGCTCAATAAACTAGGTATAAATCCCTATGTCACAAGATGGGTTGCCAACTGGCTCACGGACAGAACCCACACTGTGAAAGTAGCAGACTCCAAATCTGACTTCCGACCAGTAACAAGCGGAGTACCACAAGGTTCAGTCCTGGGTCCTCTCCTGTTTGGTATCTACTTCTCTGAAGTACAGGCTAACACAGAAGATCTTTGGCTAAAAAAGTTTGCAGATGACTGCAAACTAGGAGCCATAATCAAAACTCCTAACGATATGGACATACTACAAAAGGGCCTCACTGAGACAGATGCATGGTGTCAAAGCCATGGCCTGAAGCTCAATGTCAAAAAGTGTATTGTCATCCCCTTTGGTAAAATCTCTGTACCCATGAGCTACCACATAGCTGGTAGTCTACTTAACACTGAAAATGTGTTAAGAGACCTTGGGACACAGGTGGACAGTAGTCTCTCCTTTGCTAAACACATTGCCACAGTGGTCAGGTAATCCTTCTACATGGCTCACCTCATCACAAAAGGTTTCTCATCCAGAAAAAAAGAGGTCATTGTTCCCCTCTACTCATCACTCATTAGACCCATTATACAATGTTCCTTTTGGTATGTACCTCACAAGACATCTACAACAACTGGAAAGGCCACAGAAATACCTCACAAAGAGGATTACTGGCCTCAAACAGATGCCCTACACAGACCATCTCAAAAAACTCCAGCTTTACTCCATCACATATCGCCTACTCAGAGGCGATCTCTGCCTAACATACAAAGCTATGTCAAACCCAGAGCTGTTGGACATGCTCCACTTAAAGAAATCCCAATCCCTTGGAGCTACACATTCTAGGGACCTAAACCTTATCACCACAATAAACAGAACATGCTGGAGGGATAGATTCCTGTCCCAGAGACTTCCCATACTCTGGAACAGACTACCTATCTATGTCAAACAGAGCTCTCATTAGCACTCTTCATGAAAAATCTTGATGAGTGGATAGGAGATAGGAAATTCACCTTGGGGATCACTTCTGTGGCTCTGCTCGACAGGGGTACAGGAAAATAATTTTATTGGGTGGCAAAAGCCAGGGTACATTTTTGGCTAGGCTTATATACACCCTAGGGCCAATAGCCTAGTACCTTCCTATGAACCTATGAACCTATGAGAATGTGTCTTTTATTATTCCCAGTATATTAGAGTCATTGTGCCATATATTTAGGAATTTCTCAATTCATATTTCTGATGGAGCAAAATAAATCGGGATTGTCTGCATCTTTTGCACAATTTTTTTGTACCCTGAGATTTGGTTAAAATGTTTTAAAGTATTTAACAAAACTGATAAGTGATTTTCATAGTCCATATATGCTAGAAGTTCATCTACATAAAGGGACAGCTTTTCCTTTCCTCCTCCCTTTCCATCATAATCCCCTTTATATTCAATTTTTTCAATATGCAAGTTAGAGGCTCTAGATATAAAGCAAATAATATGGGGGGCATGAGACCTCCCTGTCTTGCTCCTCTACATATGTGGAATGTTGCTGTCCCGTCAGCACTGACTTTTATGAAAGCAGAGAAACCTTTACATATGTTCTCTATCAAGCTTATGCATATGACTGGAAATACCATGACCCTGAATACTGAAAACGAATATATCCATCTTACCCTGTTGAATACCTATTTAGCATCCAAACTAGTTATCAATATCCTCTGTTTCTGCTTATTAAGCTCCTGTATCACAAAAAGCATGTTTAATATATTGCCACATGTTTGCATTCCCTTTATGAATCCACATTGTCTATGTATGCATTGGAAGTATGTATAGTCTTGAGTTAGTATTGATATTCATCTGTAGGAGCCTACTTCCAATGTACACTTACCTGCTTTGGATAGGACTGTGATCACCACCCTTTTTCAGAATGAGGGAATTTCATGTGTTTTTAATATATTGCTGAATAGTCCTACTAGTCTCTTCAAAATTATATGCTATCCCAGTTCATCTACTTTCTCCACACAGTTTCTGCCAGGTGCTGATGGGAGAAAATTGCCACCTTCACTCACACTGCTGCCAAAGGATACAACTATACCAGCATCCAGTGCGGTACTACCCAAAGCAGAGATACGGGTTGGACACGAAGTTTGGAGACAACTGTTTTAGGCTGAGACACAAATGTACTGGGTACTTCTGATGGTGGTGGTGGTACTGCTTCTGCTGCCACCTGTGGGGGCAGCAAGCCTTGTCACTGGGATAGGTGCATGTTGTTAACATTCACATCTCATCAGTGTTCTTGATCTCATCCCATTAGTGCTTCTCCATATATTTGAATTTCAGTTTCTGGGTCTTGGTATACGGTCTGTATCCAGTGCATGCACTTTTCTCATACCTGCCTTTGCTACAGTGTCTTTCCTAGGAATTCCCAACTCACCACATAAAAGGACTTCTTCTGTTCAAAGAACACAATCCCACCGGTTCCTTCCTTTTTCTGTTTCTTCTTATGCATAAATTCCAGCAGGATCCACACGTTTCTTTTCTTCCTTCTTTTCTTTCACAAAGTTATTTTGCCCTGCTTGTATTACTTCCTGCAATACTTCATATAATCAACCTGCCAGTACATCTGCTAAATTCTTGATATCTATAGAAGTCAAAGAGATAGGCCAGTAATTTCTCACATCACCCATTTCTACTCCACCTTCAGGCGTCATGGTTATGTAGGCCCTCCTCAGACTTTTATATGTTTTTCTTGAGTCCTGCATTCTCTTGCATTCCTCATATAGCACAGTCCATTCCACATTCCCTCGCCTCCTCAGTTATAGAAATCTAAGGGGAATTCATCTGGCCCTACAGCATTACTGGAAGTTATTATAAGGAAGGAGTGCAGCAAATAGTGGGCTAAAGAAAATACAGATCACACAAAGAAGGAATACTTCTTAGCTAGCTAACAATTAAAGTGAGCAATTTTGAAAAGCAAAGAACAAGCAATTAGATGAACTCTACCAGCGTCTGTAAAGTGACTCAGTAGGTGGCAAAAAATATAACAGGTTGCAAGACAGAAGCAGAAAGACAAGGGATACCAGCAGGAACCTGTTCACCAGTCCACGGGACATCAAAGGCAGATGAAAGGAGTACTTCCAGCAGTTTTTGAATGAAGAAAACCCCAGAAAAGCTGAACTGCCTCATACACAGCCTATAAAGAAAGATGAAAAATAGCCCAACTTAGAAAAATTAAAAACAGCACTGAGGAAAATAAAGTCAGGGAAAGCAGCTGGATCAGAAAACACCATGGCAGTTATGAACAAGATGACCACAATGATGGGTGAGTCAATGGGAAAAATGCCTCCTGAGGGTACTTATAGAAGTATGGAGAGACTGACATATCCCAGATGACTGGAACATAAACATTCTAGTGTCAGTGTATAAGCACAAAGGTGACATTCACAACTGTTGGCAGGAGAGAGATATTAAACTCCTGTCACACTGTGTGAAATTTCTGCAGAGACTGATTGATGAACGGATAAGCAGAGAAGCAGAAGGTAAGATGGGATATGAGCAGTGCTGATTTGCATCAGGATTCACCACAAGTGATCCAGAGGTAGTAAACAAGATCCCGGAGAATGAAGAAAGAGTCTAACGGGGCATTCCAACACTTGGAGAAAATATATGACAAAATTCCCAAGAAAGCTGATTTGAGCAATCCTGCGATGGTTCAAAGTTCCAGAGACATCCGTACTATTGCTGCAGGCTGTATATAAGGCCCCAGTGACACAACAGTGAACAGTGTTTGAACTTACAGATAGGATCACATTGACAGTGAGTGTGCATCAGATTTTATCTCTGTTCCCACTGCTGTTCATTACTGATGATGGGCTACATTAGCAAACAATCAGAGGGGACAGGTCAACAAATCTGCTGAATGTATATGATGCAGCATTGCAAGCAGACACTGAGTATGAACTCCAGCAAATGATAGGTGAAAGGAAAGCAAAACCAAAGGCTCATAGGATGAAACTGAGTACAGACAAAAGAGTTGTTATGGCAACAAATGTGGAAAATATGAAAAAGCTGAAAATTGAGAGAGAGAGAAAAAAATTAGTGCAACAAGTCAGTTTCAAGTATTGGGGGGGATTGAGGAGAAGGAAATTGTGAACGAGGAAATCAAAGATAGTATCAGAGGGGCTGCACCCAAAATGGCACAGGGACAGATGATGACATGAGGATATCAGAGCAGAAGCCAAAGCATCTCCAACAGCAGAGAAGGTCAAAGAGAATAGATTAGAGTGGTTTGGTCACATGTGTGGGAAAGTAGAAGATGATTTAGTGAAGAGGATTTGGGATAAACATGAAAGCATGAATAAATGATGGCATCAGTAGACAGTCGGGCATGACTGTTGAAGAAAGTAGGAATCTGTCGCCGAATTGAAAGAAGTGAACACATTTAACACTGCACCCTGACTCCAGTAGAACATGGGAAAAAACAGTTTGATGATGATGATGATATAAGGTCAAGTTGTCTACTGAGTTGGTGGCAAATATAGAGGGACTGTACTTGTGTGTGGACATCAAAACATTTACAGTATACTTAAAGATTTCCTAGCTTTCATGGAATGTAGATTGGAGAATGTGCATGTGGCTTTCGAATGTTTTACTACCTTTTTGAGACTATAGTGCTGTATGTAGGTAAAAAGTCACTGCCTAATCAGTTAGAATGCCTGCCTAGTAATCTCTGTGAAGTGACAATTGGTAGAGAGCTGCCATTGAGACTGCAAATGGCATAGCATTTGTTTAGTCGACATTAAGTTTCAAGATTATTTTATGAGAGTCAGTTTCACAAATAACAAAAGTTAGGCCAAAAATACAACCTCTATGGGACCTGATGGCATCCCAGGTTGCATTTTAAATGGTCTAAACATGAGTTAGCAACTTCATTAGGCACTGTCTTCAACCACAGTCTGAGTACTGGTTTTATCCCTGCTGAATGGAAAACAGCAACCATCATCCCCCTTCATAAAAGAGCTACAGCAACAGACTCTGGGAACTACAGACCCATAAGCTTAACCAGCCTTATCTGAAGGCCATGGAACTAATCATCATGGACCTTATAAATAAGGATACAGGTGATCTCCAAACACTTGATCTGATACATTTTGGTTTTGTCAAAGGCAAGTCATGCCTGTTAAACCTGGTGGACTTCTTTGAAAACATCACCAGAGCTATACATGAAAGCAAAAACATGTTAGCTAGATTAGATATTAAAACAAGAAGGATGCTTCATGCTCGACAAATGCTCTATAAAAATCAGTGCATACCAAGATAATATATTACCCATACCAAAGGGTGGATGTTGATTACATGTATAGATTTGCAATCGTGGGACTCCACGCACATATCTGCTGACCTCAGAAGACCAAAACATATTGAAAGTTTTGAAACATGAGGAAAATAAATCTAAGATGACTTCTCTGCTTAATGTGGCAGAAGCATATCAGCATCAAGCAGGAATGGAAATTAAACCAGAAGTAGATAAAAATCAGGCAGCAACTGAATGTGCCAAAAAACAAAAGAAAGAATAAAAGGTGAAGGACCAGATGAGAAGGCAAGAAACGTGGAAAATGCATAAATATAGTTGCCAGTACAGAACACTTCTGGAAGAACCTCATGTTGATCAGGAACAAATGCAGGAATGGTTAAGAAGAGATGAGTTCAAACCAAGAGATGAATGGTAAATATTGGTGGCCCAAGATAGTGGACTGAGTACACATTGGTTTACAAAGTCCATTGAACATGTGGGAGAAGCAGACAAATGTAGGTTTTGTAAAACCAAATTGGAAACAGTCACACACGTAGTTGCTGGCTGTGACACACTAATGGCAGGACTGCATACTGAAAGGCATAATAATGTGGCGAGACTGTTGCACTGGGGATTGTATAGACATTATAGTATTAAAGCGGCTGAAAAACACTGGAAACATGAGCCACAAAGCATCATAGAAAATGATGAAGTTTACATCACATGGGATGACCCATTACCAGCAGTTCAAAAGATAGATGCCAGAAAAATGAATATAGTGGTCCAAGAACAGAAAACAAAAGTAGTATTGCTCATTGAAATCACCACACCCAGTGACTACAGTGTCCTGCATACAGAGAGGCACAAGGTCATAAAATAGAAAGATATGCAGGCAGAAATGAGAGCAATGTGGAAGAAAGATACCCAGACAGTTCCAATAGTAATAGGAGCAACAAGTCTTACAAAAAAGAATCTGCAATCATATTTAGATATGTTATCAATCCATGTAACCCCATACGAATTGCAGAAGGACTCATTACTGTGCACATTGCGGATGCTGCAAAGAGCACTTTTGGCTGACATCAAAGATTGCAATAGTACTAATTTCATGAATATTAATTGTACTTTGACTTAGGAATAGGGTCCTTTCCTGTCATGGTATTAGAAACCCAAAAGATTTGGAGAAATTAAAAAAAGCCAGATATGTACATACAGCCTACCTTGACTTAGCCAAGGCCTTCAATACAATCTCACATTTGGGCATCATGGATGAACTCTCCCAGTTGATTTTCAACCCTTAGGTTGTCAGGTGGGTTACTAACTGGCTCACCGACAGATCACACTCAGTGAAAGTTAGAGACTTTACCTCAACCAGCAGACCTATCAGCAATGGAGTTCCACAGGGGTCAGTGCTGGGACCCCTATTGTTTGGAATATACTTCTCAGAAGTTCAGGCCAATACAGAGGGGCTGTGCCTGACTAAGTTTGCTGACGACTGACTGCAAATTAGGTGCAATAATTAAATCCCCAAACAATGTCAATATACTTCAAGAGGAACATACACAAACCAATGATTGGTGCCAGAGCCATGGACTCAAACTCAGTGCTAAAAATGCATTATTATCCCCTTCAGTAAAAATTATATTGCTGCAGCAGACTATCATATAAATAATAATACCCAAAGTAACAGCTCAATAGTGAGAGACTTGGGAACGCAAGTTGACAGTAGCCTAAACTTTTGCCACCATGTGACTACTGTGCAAAGGAAGGCATTCTTTCTTGCACACCTCATTAGCAAAGGCATTGCCTCAAGACTGAAAGAGGTCATAACTCCCCTGTACTCAACTCTCATCAGGCTAATAATTGAGTACAATGCTCCATTTGGTATGTACCTTACCAAGCACCTGCAGCAACCTGAGAGACCTCAGAGATTTCTAAGCAAGAAAATTCAGGGTCTCAGTGTCATACATTGACAGGCTAAAGTCACTGTCACTGTACACGGTAGCTTACAGACTACATAGGAAACTTGTGCCTGGCCGACAGAGCAGTCTTGGATCCAAACCTAATGGAAATGCTGCACATTTTTAAGTCAAATGGGACAAGGGCTACCTGCTCCAGGGACCTTAACCTGGCCTGAGACATAAATAGGTCCTGCTGAAGAGACAGATGTGTATCTCAAAGGTTGCCACTCCTCTGGAATAGACTACCAATTCATATCAAACAGAGCCCCCTCTATGACCCTGTTTAAGCATAGGCTGGATTACTGGATGGGAAGCCATAAATTCTTGCTGGAGATTTCACTTATGACCCTCCTAGATGTAGGAAGTAATGGTTAAGTAAGATCTCCAGTCTAGGCAAGATCCTTTATATTGAGTTTCTCTAGAATTATATTGGGTACACATGGCTAGGATTGTAAATACCTTTGGGGTAATAGCCTAGTAACCACCTATGAGCCTATAATATGTCAGAGTATTCTAAGGAAGAGAATAAATGTGATAAATTGAAGAGTCTTCAGAGTTCACCAAGTTTCTAAAGGGAAACTAAAAACAAAGGTGTTATGTGGAAATGCATGCTATGTGTAATGCAAAGACCCAAAAGCCAATCGCATGAAGAAAGTACCACAAGATGTAACCAAAAACAAAAGCAACATGAGTGCAAAAAGGAAGTCCACAGGCATACTGGAATACATACAACACACACACACACACACACACACACACACACACACACACACACACACACACACACACACACACAGTGCAGCAGTCTTATAGCTGTACAAGGCATGGTGCAGCTAAAGTATCAAAAATATAACAATATGCATGCATACAGCTAACAGAAAAAAAAGCACAACAGACAATGCTGCTAGCTGGGTGAAATGAACAGCAAATAATGTTACTGAGAGAAAGTGTAAATATCCAGCCAAGAAACCCAAAATAAAGAATACTTAAAAAATATATATGTTACAAAAAAATGCTTCCCCAAAATTTCCTGAGTGCACTACTAGAACAATGTCTATGCATAAGCATGTTGTTCAGGACTACAGGAATTAAACAAGGACAGACATATGAGGACCAGACCTCAAATGCAAGCTGTGAAGACAGGTAAAGGCTCCTAGCCTAGCCAGATAGAATTTTGTAGATAATTCTCTCATTTGTAAATATTAATGTAAGCCACAGGCTTATTCTCTTAAATGTGAAAAGACTGCATTGGATATTGAACTGCAAAAATGTAACAACAGTGCACTCTGCTGTAAGAAAGCTAAGTCAAGCATTTTATGACCGTCTTCGACGGCACAATTCAGAGCCAATATGTCCAGAGGGAGGCATCCTACCTATTGCTTTAAGATCAGAGTTAATGGCTAGAATTTGCATGTATCAATGTCCTTTATTGCTATGGTTTCTGACCAGGTGTAAAGAATGTAAACGTAGTTTCTGTTAGCCTGAGAACACCAGAGAAGTGTGAAGAATGATGTCATGTGAAGCAGCTCTGTGTTATCAATTTAAAGAGAGAAAATCAAAGAACTCAGAGCATTTGTATTGAGAACGTCCAACATTACCAGCACTGTCTTGCTCTATATGTAAGTTATTTAGAACTGTGTTTTCTCTTAGATATAGCCAGGAAATAAGACGATTAGACTACTTTGTTTTTCTGTGATATCAGAACTTTTCTATGGTATTATCTTTAAGTATTTGTCTGTGATCTCTGAACTCTTGACTAGCACAGTGTAGTAAGAAGTATTGTCTTGTGTTTTTATTATTTATTATTAAATATTTTTAAAGCTTTCAACTGTGGCTGTTTTATGTAGAGTTTATTTATTTATTTATTTATTTACTGCGGTTGGTTTACCAGGATAGTCCATTGGGCCATAAAGAACCCGTTTTCAATGGAGTCCTGGGGAGAAAAGCTCCAAAACAAAATGTACATTCAACATTTGACAGTGACAATGTAGGTACAGACAGTTATTAATAGTATGAAGGCAGACTAAGAGTAAAACTTATCAATTATGGAATATCACTAATAACAGTAAATACTTTGAGAAGAGACATACTAGTTAGTAGAACAAATGTAAACATTAATACAGATTAGAGAACAAACAAAGTAAACTAAATAAAAGTAGGATATGGTACTGAAGGATATTAGGTAGCGTTAGTTATGTAGGGTGGGGCAAGAGCATTCCCACTGTGATGCTAGATGTAAGAAAAGAGACTTTTGAAGGTAGAGTGGTTGAGTTCCAGAGAGGCTGAAGGAAAGAAGGTTTTGCCTGGGGGATGAGTAGGTTTGTGCACTTCTAGTAGATTTTGATTATTTGACCTTAGAACTCTGTTAGGTAGGTGCATTTTAAAGGCAGAGGAAAGGGAGGGACAGAGTGAGGGGTTTAGAATAAGCTTATGGGCTTGTAAGTTAGCTGATTGGGAAGTTCTAGCCATTTTAGTTTATGGAGGGATAAACAGTGGTGAGAGGAGGACTTATGGCTGGTGGCGAATTTTGCGATTTTGTTATAGCAGGAGGTAAGCTGTTTTTTAAAAAAGGACTGGAGATTAGTTAGTAGTGGGGTGCCATAGAGAAGGGAAGGGATAAGGAAGGAAGTAGAGAGAGTAATTTTAGTAGCAGATGTGAGGTAGGCATTCTGTCTATAAAGCATGCCAAGTTTTTGATGTGTTTTTTTGATGTTTATTTGCAGGTGGGAGTGAAATTTAAGTTGGTTGTCTATTTGGACCCCAAGTAGTTTGGTCTCTGACACTATTTCAAGAGGTGAGTTGTTTTGACTAGTAATTAAGAATGTATTCATGTCAGGAGGAGCGACTTTAGAAGGAGTAAATAACATTAGTTTGGTCTTGGTAGCATTGAGAGCTAGATGATTACTTAGCATCCATTGCTCTGTGGAAGAAGGCATCTTGAGTGAGTTTTTGTAGTGTAGCGATAGAAGAGGCAGAACAGATGATAGTTGAATCATCTGCATATTGGATGATGCTAGAGAGTGGGATTGATTTGTGTGGAAGTAATAAAAAAATATTGAAGAGAACAGGACCCAGTATGGAGCCTTGTGGAACTCCCGTACGGGTACTAGGGAAAGGAGGTGGCTTTTTTCTATTTTACAGCTTGATTTATGTTAGATAGGTAACTAGAGAACCAGTTCAAAGAGGAGGAAGATAGGTAAAGTTTGGAGAGTTTAGTTAAGAGCAGGCTGTGTGAGATAGTATTGAAGGCTTTGGAGAGGTCAAGAAGTAAGGTGGAAACAATTTGTCCAGAGTCACAGGCTTTGTTTACAATTTCAAGGAAGGAGAGGAGGGCAGTCATAGTGCTATGATTGGGTCTGAAACCGTGCTGTGTGGGAGTTATAAGATGGTTGTCTAGGAGGTGAGGAAGAAGTTGAAGTTGGACACATTTTTCTAGGATTTTTGAAATGGGGGACAGGATGGCTATGGGATGGAAATTAGTAATGTTATTATTGTTACCACCTTTGTGTAGAGGTATAATAAAGGCTTGTTTCCAGATTTGGGGAACTGTGCATTCTTGTAGGGAGCGGTTTATTAAGATGCTAATGGGGTAGGCAAGAGTATCAGCAGCTATACTGAGAAAGTAAGAAGGGATATTATCAGGAGCATTTAAGCTCTAGAGTACATTGCATGTATATAGTGATACTGCACCAAGTCACTCTAATTAGTCTTGACTGTTCAGTCACACTTACCATTTGGATAATAATATTGCACAGTAATAATTGGACATCCTTTCAGAAGGGCCTTTCAGTAGCTGATATTAGTGGGTGGTGGCAGCTGGTACTACCTTTTAGACTGGTCAGAAAAGAGGCACAGCTGGAGAACCTGTGCCAGCCTTCCCCAGGAGTCTCTGTGTGGTTGTATATAACTATTATCTCAAAGTGTGTGTGTGTGTGTGTCAGCTACTTGGGCAGGGACACGAAGCACTGGTTGGACAAAGAGGGTGCTGGAGGTTTTAGCTTGCCCACTAGGCTGAGATCTGGACCCTATAGCTGTGCCAGTGGGGAGTCTTATTGGGGACCTTGAGAGAAAGGGAGAGACCAGTCCCAGACTGACTGATCTCTGTGTGCTCTTAAGGAAAATTGTACTTTACTGTGTCATTATTTATTATCCTTTCCCTATATGGATGCCCCTCACTGGTGTTAGTGGTGAGGATTGAGGCTCCTTGATTGCTGGGACAGGGCACAGGCATCAAATATTAATTGTTTGGCAGTGGTGGGATATCCACACCACATATTAATTGGTTGGCAATTACTAATTGGCTTGTAGTGATGTGGGTAGTGTGAATTCCTGTAGCTTGTATACAGTGATCACTGAAGGTGTTTTGTACTCCAAATCAGCCATGCAATGAATACTCAGAGTTCAGATCATGTTAGAGCAGGCAGCATGTCAGCAGAAGAGTATGGAAAGCTGACAAGAATCCAGCTGGCTGAGATGTGCCATTCTAAGGGACTGGTGTATCGTAACCTGACTAAGGCAGACCTGATTGCAGCCTTGGTCACAGCTGCATCAGAAAACAGCAACCAGGAGGACAATCGACTGGCAGTGCAGATGTACCTTTCTCAGAGAATGAACAACTCAACCTTTCTTCAGAGGACTTAAAAATCCATCTGGAGCTAAAGAGACTTGAGTTGGAGGCCAGGAAGTTGGAAATAGAAGCAGCTGAGAGACTGAGATGTCTACAGGCTAAGGAGAATGAGAAACTGGTACACCTGGAAGCTGAAGAAAAGGAGAGGCAGAGGCAGCATGAAAAGGAGATGCTGACTCTTTGCCGGGGTCATGGAGGTAATAGGAAAGGGAATATCTGGATCCCAGAAGCACAAAAGGTCAGTAAATTTCTTCCACAGTTTACAGAGGGGGATCATTTTGATAGTTTCATTCATATGTTTGAGAGGGTATGTACAAGTATGATGTTGACCAAAGGGTCTGGGTACGGTTCCTGACCACCTTACTCCATGGGAAAGCTGTAACGGTGTTGTTTAAACTTGCTGATTATGAATATTATGATTATACTGCTGTTAAAAATTACTTGTTAGAATGGTTCAAGCTAACACCTGAAACATATAAGAAAAAGTTTTGTGAGCATAGATGCAAGTCAAATGAAAGTGTGTGTGAATATGTTGCTGAACTGACCATTTATTTTCATAGATGGGTGAGTGGATGTCAGGTAACACCTTTTGAAGGGGTGACAGACCTTTTGGTGAGGGAACAAGCCCTTAGCACTTTCCCTGAGGACATGAGGATCTGGTTAGCTGATAGGCAGTGTGCTACTTCAGGTGAGTTGGGGAAGAAGGGAGACCTATACCTAACAAGCAGGGCATCCCTGCACAGGAAAGAGACTCCCAGTACTGCTCATGGGTCTAAAGGAACCCATGGTGGGAAGCACGAATTGCCCCAACAGAATCTGCCAGTAGTAGGGAAGTCACTAGTCCAGGTACACATCTGGAACCTAGGGTTAAATGTTTTGAATGCAACCAGTGGGGCCATGTGGCATACAGATGTCCATGGAGGCAAGGTGAGGAAGAAAAGGTGAGAGAGTCAGCAAGTGAGAAAGACAAAATACCAACTGTAGATTGTCTTGAGACAACAGGGGTACCGAACTACCATCTGGTAGATATCCTGATAGAGAAGGATTTGGATGAGTACATGCAGTCAGGCTAGGAGACAAAAATGTGGGATTGGTAGCCTGTGGGAGACCCAGACAGATTGCATACTTGCAGCCAGGACTGGTGAAGTGGTTACTTCAGGAAGGAAGCTACTCTGTAGCAGTGAGACTGATGGTGAGCCACAGCTGCTTGTGGGTACTGATGTTCCCTTGGACAGAGTGACTGCAAAGGTAGAGGTGAGTAGTAGTACCAAGGCTGACAGTGAGGTGCCACTGTCAGAGGATGCCAGAATTCCTGTGGAAGGGGAGCTGGGAAGGGTTACAAAGAGAGAAATGAGACAGGCTTTGCTCTCAGAGCCTAAATTGCAAGGTCTGAGGCAAGTAGCTAGGGAGGCACCTGACTCTCAAGGAAAAGGAGAATCTGTATACTGGGACAAAAGGTTACTGTATAAAGAGTGGACCCCTGAGGGAGGGCTAGAAGGTGAGTGGGTACAGCAGTTGGTAGTGCCTAGAGCCTACTATCTGGTGCTTCTGGCCATAGCCCATGATATTCCCTTTGCAGGTCATATGGGCATAAAATGTACAAAGAGAAATATTACGGAGAACTTCTATTGGCTTGGAATTTCCAAAGATGCAACAGGGTACTGCAGGACCTGTGAGCAGTGCCAAAAGGTAGGCAAGGCAGCAGACAATGTGAGAGCTCCTTTGATGCCTTTACCTATGATTGAGGAGCAATTTTAGCAGGTAGCTATGGATATTGTAGGGTGTCTGAGTACCCCAAGTTCCACAGGAAAAAAGTATATCCAAGTGGTAGTGGATTATGCTACATGATAAGCCTGTGGCAGTAGCTCTGTCCTCCACTGAGGCAGAAAAGGTGGCAAATGCTTTGTTAGAGATTTTAAGCAGGGTAGGTTTCCCAAAAGAAATACTGACTGTCAGAGGTGCCAATTTCATGTCAGACCTGTTGGCTTGTCTGTGGAAGTACTGTGGGGTGAAGCACATGTAGACCACCCCCTACCTTCCCCAGACTAATGGTCTGGTTGAGAGGTTAACCTCTACAATCAAGTCAATGCTATGGGCATTTGCAAACCAGTTTAAGAGGGAGTGCAAAAATATTTGCCCCATCTGTTGTTTGCTTACAGAGAGGTTCCCCAAGATTCTACAGGTATTTCACCTTTTGAGTTGCTGTATGGGCATAAGGTAAGGGGAGCTCTAGATTTAATTTGAGATGAGTGAGAAGGCGAGTGTGAATCTCACAAGGAGTCTGTGGTGATATATGTCCTAAACCTCAGGACAAGGCTCAGGGAACTCATGGGCTTGGCCTAGGAGAACCTTTCAGAATCCCATCAACAGAAAAAAGGTATGGTATGACAGGAATGCTCGAGCTAGAAAGTATTCTGTAGGACAGCAGGTAATGGTTCTCATTCCTGTATGACACAACAAGCTGCAAGCAGCTTGGGAGGGACCTTACAAGGTGGTAAGAAAGTTAAGTGATGTCAATTACATGGTGGTACTGCTAGGCAGGAGGCAGGGACACAAATTGTACCATGTTAACATGATGAAACTTTATAATGATAGGGATGCCCTTGTGCTGAACATTTGTAGTGGATTGTAGGAGGAGTCTGAGGGAGATGTGGGGACCGATTTCCTCAGTGAGGCTTGGACTGTCACCTCAGTGGAAAGGGCAGCAATGTTCCAGCAGCTATCTCCTACCTAGGTTTGAGAAATTCAAGCAGTGTTACAGGAGTTTGGGGACATGTTCACTGGGAAACCAGGGTGCACCCACCTGGTGCAGCACCAGGTGGATACAGGGCCCCAAAAGCCTATTAGGCAGGCCCATTATAGGGTGCCTGAGAGAGTCAAACAGACTCTGAGGGGAGGAGATACAGGAAATGTTGGAACTAGGGGTGATTCAAGAGTCCAACAGTCCCTAGGCCTCCCCACTGGTGCTGGTGCCAAAGAAAGATAGCAGCACCAGGTTCTGTGTGGACTACAGGAAATTAAATAGTCACACAGAGTCAGATGCTTACCCCATGCCTAGGACAGACGAGGCCCTAGAGCAGGTGGGTGTGGCTAAGTATCTTACAACCATTGATCTTACCAAGGGTTACTGGTGGGTGCCCTTGACTCCCAGTGCTAGAGAGAGGTCAGCCTTTGTGATTCCTTTTGGCTTGTATGAGATCACAAAGATGCCCTTTGGGATGAAAAATGCCCCAGTGACTTTCCAGAGGCTGGTAGATTATATCCTGGCAGGATCAGGAGGGTTTTCACTTACTTACCTAGATGATATTGCCATCTATGGCCGTCCCTGGCAAGGGCACCTTCAACATGTCAGGGAGGTGCTGGGAAGACTGAAGAGGGCAGGGTTGACCATTAAGCTGAGCAAATGTCAGATGGGTATGGCAGAGGTCTCCTACCTGGGGCATAGAGTGGGGAGTAGTAAGATCAGGCCAGAACCTGCAAAGTAGAAGCCATTCAGTCATAGCCTGCACCTGTTACCAAAAAGTAGGTGAGGGCATTTGTAGGGACAGCACCATACTACAGAAAGTTCGTCCCCGTTATAGTACCATAGCTGCTCCCCTCACAGACCTGACAAGGAAGAACAGGCTATATAAGGTAGTGTGGACCCCAGCATATGAGCAGGCATCCCAGAAGCTTAGAAAAGCTTTGGGAGGACCTCTTGTGCTAGCCAGTCCAGATTACAACAAATAATTTTTTGTGCAGGTGGATGCTTCAAACCATGGGGTGGAGGCTGTACTTTGCCAAATTTCTTCAGCGGGAGAAGAGCACCCAGTGATTTATCACAGTCAAAGTCTCCAACCCAGGGAGAAATGCTATGCGGCTGTAGAAAAGGAATGTCTAGCCACAGTACGGGCACTGCAGAAACTTCAGCCTTATCTGTAAGGAAGAAAATTCACTGTAGTGACAGATTACAATCTCCTAACATGATTAAGCAAAGTCATTCAGCAAAATGCCAAGTTACTAAGATGGAGCCTAGGGTTGCAAGCATATGATATGTCAGTGCAGCACTGCAGTGGGTTAGCAATTCCAATGCAGATGGTCTCTCAAGACAGGGAATGGGGTAAGATATACTCAGACAGACTTAACCATCTCAAGCAGCGTTTCGCAATGGTCACTTGAGAAACTAGCTTGAGTTCTTCAGGGTGGGAGATGTGTGAAGATAGGTAAAGGCTGCCAGCCTAGCCAGATAGAATTTTGTAGATAATTCTGTCATTTGTAAATATTAATGTAAGCCACAGGATTATTCTCTTAAATGTGAAAAGACTGCATTGGATATTGAACTGCAAAAATGTAATAACAGTGCACTCTGCTGTAAGAAAGCTAAGTCAAGCATTTTATGACTGTCTTTGATGTCAAAATTCAAAGCTGATATGTCTAGAGGGAGGCATCCTGTCTATTGTTTTAAGACCAGAGTTAATGGCTAGAATTTGCATGTATAAATGTTCTTTATTGCTATGGTTTCTGACCAGGTGTAAAGAATGTAAATGTAGTTTCTGTTAGCCTGGGAACACCAGATAAGTGTGAAGAATGATGTCATGTGAAGCAGCTCTGTGTTATCAATTTAAAGAGAGAGCAGAGTGTTCAGAGCATTTGTCTTGAGAACATCCAACATCACCAGCACTGTCTTGCTCTATATGTAAGTTATTTAGAACTGTGTTTTTTCTTAGATATAGCTAAGAAATAGGAAGATTAGACTAGCCTGTTTATCTGTGATGTCAGAACTTTTCTAAGGTACTATTTAAGTATTTATCTGTGATCTCTGAACTCTTGACTAGCACTGTGTAGTAAGAAGTATTGTCTTGTGTTTTTATTATTTATTATTAAATATTTTTAAACCTTTCAACTGTAGCTGTTTTATGTAGAGCTAATTTAAACTCTAGAGTACATTACATGTATATAGTGACACTGTACCAAGTCACTCTAATAAGCCTTTGACTGTTCAGGCACACTTACCATTTGGATAATAATATTGCACAGTAATATTGGACACCCTTTCAGAAGGGCCTTTGCGTAGCTGATATTAGTGGGTGGTGGCAGCTGGTACTATCTTTTAGACTGGACAGAAAAGGGGCACAGCTTAAGAACCTGTGCCAGCCTTCCCCAGGAGTCTCTGTGTGGTTGTATATAACTCTTATCCCAAAATGTGTGTGTGTCGGCTACTTGGGCAGGGACACAAAGCACTGTTTGGACAGAGAGGGTGCTGGAGGTTTTAACTTGCCCACTAGGCTGAGATCTGTACCCTATAGCTGTGCCAGTGGGCAGTCTTATTGGGGACCTGGAGAGAAAGGGAGAGACCAGCCCCAGACTGGCTGTAATCTCTGTGTGCTTTTAAGGAAAATTGTACTTTACTGTGTGTGTATTTATTATATTTTCCCTATATGGACGCCCTTCACTGGTGTTAGTGGTGAGGATTTAGGCTTGTTGATTGCTGGTCCAGGGCACAGGTGTCACACAAGCCAACACAATACCTGTTATACTAGCAACTGTCTTAATGTATACCTCAAGTAAATGTGTTCACTATTAAGGGGAATGCCCCCCAACAAGCCATATACATTATTTGCATGGCAACATACTGCTGACAACACCTGCCAATGAAATGGCACATAACACTCAACTTCTTAGTACAAGAAATATTGGCAAAACATATTTTAAATATTGCTGTTATAAACCTAGTAAGTTGATAGAATAAAATGATTTGTGCCTGTGTGCATTTTCTGAAGGATAGGAAATCTGAAACTTAAATGTCTGTCCATTATTTAAGGACCCAATCACCAAAGATTTGCAAGAAAAACACAAATTTTATCAGGAACAGACCAAAAATATTAGGCAAAAGTCTGGGCATTCTGAAAAATCTCTACATGAATGAAACACAGTGGCCTAATGGCAAACAAAGTATGAATGCTAGCTTATTGCAACACAAAGACTCAAGGTACTGGCCAATCACTCACTTCATAGCTTCATATGACCACCTACAAAGACATTCTAATAACATTGAAAACCTAGGTAATGGAGGTACACAATATACAACAGATAGCAATAATCAGCAATAAAACACCAACTGCAGATGGAAAAAACAGCACAGGATATGAAACATGATTACTTCCATCCTTAGATAAATAAGTAATAACAGGGTATACTGCAGCAGCAAAAAGAAACAACATACCCAGTAATATCACAAAACGCCTGTATTACAAGATAAAATAAATGTATAGGCACAAAAAACATGACCTGAACCAGTTAAATTATATAAAGCAAGGGCTGCAGGACCTGAAGCTGCAGTATAGCACCCACCAGCAGAGGACAGCAGCAGTTCAAATATCTACTGGTGGTAGTCTTTGACAATGAGAAAACAGAATGCAGGGGGTGTTGCCAGATGGTGAACAGTTAACAGCACTTTTTTTTTTTTTTTAGCTCTGTTTAATTTTAACATCTATGACAGGGTTTTTAATAAAAAACTCAAATAGAATGTTTCAAAACTTGATGGATATATAGTTGAACATCTGCTGAAAGATTTACAAATAAGTTTAAAACTCTTTAATTCGTTGTTCTGTCAAGAAAACTAGAAAGAACTAATTGTCTGAGAATGAGCCACTCTAAGCCTAGTGTACAGGAATGTACTATGACAAAAAAACATACAGACTATACTAACATCAGTGAGTTATCTGTAAGGACAGATATATTATAAAGCTAAATGGATGACTTCAAAGAAGAATGTAAAAAACAAGCTGAAGTACTGAAAGAATCTCTTAAACAACAATCGTCACAAATCTCGGTTATAGAAGATGCAAGGTCTGACTTTGAATCAAGATTGCTTGAAAATGGGAATAACACTGAATTTCTTCTGAAACAAAACAACTTATTCCATGATAAAAACAGAAGACTTAAAGAACAGATCTAGAAGGCATAATATCATGATTTATGGGATTCCTAAAAAAGAAGAGGGAGACAGTATGGTTCAATTTCTTAATACCTGGCTGCCTAAAACTTTGAACCTGCCTGAAGCTTTTACCTTTGGCATCATAAGGGCACATAGATCACTTTCTAACTCATCTTTAAAAAACACTTTCATCAAGGTCATTGATCATAAGGTTTTTTTTCAAGTCAAGATAAGGATTTAGTCTTAAAAGCTGCATGGACTAATTATTCAGTCAAAATTAAAGAAAATACTATAAGATTTGATGACTATTCTACACTACTGATGTCCAAGAGAAAATCATGTGTGTCACCTACTAAAAGTTTAAAGGAAACAATAGTAAAGCACAAATCTTGTTTCCAGCAAAAATAAGGATTCAGCTTCCAGAAGGAAAGAATATTTTTAACACCTTGGAAGATGCAGTGGACTTTATACAGAAAAATAAAATCCTAGGGAAAAAACCCAGAAAAAATGGACTGGAATATATCAACTTTAGTGGGAGTGATAAGCACTATGTAGCCTATATACCACAAGATCCAGGTACAGATTCTTAGTTTTAGCACTTGAATTTGCTTATTCATGCTCACCACTTGTTCAGAACTTGTAGTTAGCACTAAATATGCTACAAATTACTACAGCACTCAACCTTCCTCTTTACCTAGAGGAAAACAGTTTTTGTCCTTACTTACCTCACTTGCTTACAGAAAAATAGCTCTTATACTCACTTTCCTCACTTGTCTAGAGGAAAGTAGTTTTTTTATTCAGGCATGGCCAAGGGTCAGGTCCCAGTGTTCTCTCCTGTTTTTCTAATGAACCTGGGCATCATGGGGCAATGTAACAATTGCCTCATGTACACGGACAACCCTCTCCTCCTACCACCCAACACCAGAATCTGTGAGAGATACACTTATCTAGCCAAATTGGAGGTAAAGCTCTCTCCAACCAAGACTGAACTTGACAGTCAGAAGGAGAAGGTAAATACTTGCACCACACCACACTCATCACATAGTCTCACTAAACCTGCACCACCAAAATTCACACATAGAAACACAAAAACATTCACAGAGGCTTTCAATAATAATCTGCTCAAGCAGCAGAGACCTCCAAAGCAGAAATGCAAGCTACCTCCACCTCCAAACACAACCCAAATGACACGTAGCCCACAGACTCAGTGTGCCAATAAACCACAGCCCATAAGGCAAAACAATGTACCCAAAGCAGTAGTCATAGGTGACTCTATAGTCAGGCACACTGATGTCCCACACACCAGGCTAAACAAGAAGAAGGTTACTGTCAGCTGCCTGTCAGGTGCCAGGATCCGCCACATAACCCACACACTCAAGTCACTCCACAACAAGTACAAATAGGACTCTGTCATTGTCCATGTCGGTGTGACCGACCTGAGGTGTACCTCCCTGGACTACATGAAAAGAGACACGGAAGAGCTCTCCAATCTTGTAGCATAGACAGGTATGACCCTAGCCCTGAGTAGCACCCTGCCATCACCCAGAGTGATACCGCAGTACAAGGACAAAATGATTGACTTCAACAATTGGCTAAGCTTCTGGTGTCATTCTAAGGGGATCCAGTATCTGTCTGCCTGGGATGACATGGTTAAACATACGAGAAACAAAGACCAATAAGCAAATAAGACCACAGGCACCTTGCTCCAGCTGACAAAAGTAAAAACACTTCACCAAATGGCTTAAGCAAGCCAATAAAAAGTTTGTAAATTCTTTTCCTGAACGCAGTTTTATTATTTTGAAGCGTTTTCGCCATGCACACTGGCGTAGCTTCTTCAGAGAGTAATCAATTAAAATAAACTCAGTCAGACATATATAAAGTAAAAAAGGAAGTGATGTCATGACAATTTTTTAAAAACTTACTAATTGCTAATGACAATACAAAATGTCAATACAATAATATTTATCACTAGAAACAAATTTTTGACACATGTCTTTGAATATAAAAGTCATCAAGCAGTTATTTCTTGAAAATAATTATATGAATAATTCTAGTATACTATAAATATGTATCTATCCTTAACTATTATATCAAGCAATGAAAAGTTTTTCAAAGGAATATGTATGTATCTAAAAAATTTATGTATCTATCCTTCTTTATTACTGTTTGAACAGGTGTGTGAGTTAGACTTCAGACACATGTTTAGTGACAGGTCAAAGAGGGGGTCGTCTTATGATTTTAACACCTCAAAAGAACAGATTGAACTACTAGACAACCTTTGTAATGCTTCAGTAAGACTTATTAAACCTGACAAGGGTGGAGGGCTGGTTATTTTTGATAACCAGACATACAAAGAGAAGATGTTTTCTGTTTTAGAATCACCGGCTTACGTAGAAGCATCTATTAATGAAGTACAAGGTGCACATAACAAAATGAGAGGGTATTTTCGAGATTTATTTCTCGAAAATAAAATTGATTTTGACACCTATAATTATATAGATATAACATTACCAAAGATTCCTATTATGTTCGGCATACCTAAGGTACATAAAGACTTGAATAATCCACCCATGAGGGCTTTAATTGATGGAAGGTCTTCCATGACATACCCCAGTGCTAAGTTAGTTGACAAACTTTTGTCCAAATATGTGGAACGTCTACCAGGAGTTTGCAAAGACTCTTGGTCTTTCCTTAGGGGGATTAATAGTCTACCTTTCAACAGTGATGATAATTTTCTCACTGTTGACGTAGTTGACTTGTACACCTCAATCCCCCACCAGGAAGCTCTTGAGTGGATTGCTCTTTTACTTTTAGAATTAGGAGCTCCAAGAACTGAAATAGACGTAATCACTGAGATTCTTGACATAGTGTTGTCTTCGAATTATTTCATCTTTGATAAAAAGTACTTTTTACAGAAACAAGGAGTTGCCATGGGCTCCCCTTGTGGTGCTTCCGTGGCTAACTTTTTCATGGGGTACTGGGAAAAACATTTCATATTTTCATCACCATCCCTCATGGAACCAGTTCAATTTTACACCAGATACTTGGATGACATTTTCTTGTTATTTAGGGGTGATAGCAAAGCAGCGAATGGTTTTGTAAATACTATTAACAACACCACGGATTTTTTAAAATTTACTTATAAATTCTCCACGTCTGAAATTGATTATTTAGACATAAGATTAACGAAGGATTATCAGTCTCAGAACTTTGTCTCTAATATTTATAGAAAACCAACGTACTGTAATTCTCTTTTGCATTTCTCTAGTTACCACCCCTTTAGACAGAAGAGAGCTATTGCCAAGGGACAATTGGTCAGAGCGGCAAAGATGTGCAGTACTTTAGAAGGTTTTCAAAGAGAATGTGATTTGTTATCAGAAATGCTTTTTAACAGAGGCTACCCAATCCAACTACTTGATGAGTTGGTCAGGGAAGTAAATACAAAGAGACTTAGTGTTTTTTTTAAAGCCATTTTTTCTAAGAATAATGTCACTGTAGAAAATGAATCCACCGTTGTAACTTTACATGATTCTATCAACATCACTACTGATGAACCTGAAGGTTTAGGCACAACATCATTTTTTGACTCTTCTTTGAGTTACATCACTACATATAGTCTTGATTCAAGGGCCATCATCACAATTATACGGAAAAATTGGGATTTCATCTTGGGTAACCCTGTTTTAACAGAGAAATTTGGTTTATTTCCCAGATTTGTTTTTAAAAGAAACACCAACTTAAAAGAACTTTTACAAAGGGATTGTTCAAATAAAAATTTTTTTAATAAAAAGTTGGGTATGTACCCATGTGGCTTTTGCAACAGGTGTTACAAAGTCAGATCGGGCCAGACCTTTAATATTCGTGATAAAAAATTTGTTATTAGATTCCCACTGAATTGTGAAAGTAAATCTATAGTTTATGTTGCCCTGTGCGATTGCTGTCCTTCTTTCTATATAGGAAAGACTGATCGCAGATTGCGTGATCGTATGTATGAACACCTGTATGCAATAAAAAATAAGAATGACAGCAACGCCTTAGCTAAACATATTATTGACCAACCTGGTCATAGTTTTTCATTCATGGCAATAGATCAAATACAAACATCCTTTAGAGGTGGCCCTACCCCATTGCTACTTGAAAATTGTGAGCTTGAATGGCAACTTAGAACTGATGCCTTTCACTTTCCAGGCATGAACGAGAATTGCAACATTACAGCAGTACTGAAAATGAGAAGTTATTTACGATAAATTGTAATTTATTTTTTATTTCACATATTAAAAGAATTCTTATAATTCTTAATTTTAATAAAATTTAAAATTTTATAGTATTCCTATATTAGTTAGGTTACTAATTGAAAAATTTTTTAGATACATACATATTCCTTTGAAAAACTTTTCATTGCTTGATATAATAGTTAAGGATAGATACATATTTATAGTATACTAGAATTATTCATATAATTATTTTCAAGAAATAACTGCTTGATGACTTTTATATTCAAAGACATGTGTCAAAAATGTGTTTCTAGTGGTAAATATTATTGTATTGACATTTTGTATTGTCATTAGCAATTAGTAAGTTTTTAAAAAATTGTCATGACATCACTTCCTTTTTTACTTTATATATGTCTGACTGAGTTTATTTTAATTGATTACTCTCTGACGAAGCTATGCCAGTGTGCATGGCGAAAACGCTTCAAAATAATAAAACTGCGTTCAGGAAAAGAATTTACGAACTTTTTATTGGCTTGCTTAAGCCGTTTGGTGAAGTGTTTTTACTTTTGTCAGCTGGAGCAAGGTGCCTGTGGTCTTATTTGCTTATGGGATGACATGGTTGATAGACCACGATGCTTTGCCAGAGATGGCCTGCACCTGTCACCCCTGGGATTCTGGATACTGGCTATGGGTCTTGCTGCTCATATAGTTCCTTTATTAGGCAAGGTTCAAATGACAAATTCACCACTGTAACAGGAACAGGCAAGCAAAAACTTAGGGTAATGCTACTCAATGCTAGAAGTCTAAATCTCAAAATGCACTCACTCGAGGCACTCCTTAAAATGGAGAACATCGATATCTGTGCAGTGACTGAGACCTGGTTCAAGGCTCTAGAGAGCACCCCTGCATTAGCAGGCTATAACTCATACCACACTTTTCAGCCATCTAACCTGGATCAGAACACGAAAGGCAGAGGTGTGTCCATGTTCATTAAGGATATCCATACTTCCAGGCTAGTTGCGCAGCATAATTCATCCAAGGTTATCCAAGTGCAACTAACTCTGGGCAAAACTGCAATTCAAATTGTAGCTTGCTACAGATCCCCCACCATATGCCAGGATTCCCACTCCTCTTTTCTTGATATACTGGAAAATATTAGGGTTCAACCAAACACACTAACAATGGGTGATTTCAACTACCCCACCATTAACTTGGAAAACTACTCATGTACCAACTCCTTCACTCAACGCTTTCTGAAATTCATAAATTCCAATGCCCTGGATCAACTTATCCAGACCCCCAACAGGGTCAACAATATCCTACACCTAAGCATTACCAACATGAGTGACCGGTGTTCCACAGCTGAAGTCAACTCCTCGTTGGTCAGATCCAACCATAAGCTAATCACCCTAGATATCGGCATCCCGTCCCCACCCACCATTAAGGAAACCATGGTAAAAAATTTCTCCAAAGCCAACTTCAGGCTTCTTAAGCAGAAGTGGTGAACTTCATGACACCATGCAGACGGACAATACAGTTACGACTCCTGAATCCTACACAAATGCACTCTATAAGCACTTACACGAGTGCATGGATTGTGCTATCCCAAACAGAACCAAGATGCTATCCTCCAAAAAAAAGGAAGCCAATCTGGTGGTCCCCTGCCATAAGCAAACTCTACAACAGAAGGAAGAAACTGTTGCAAAAGAGAGTAAAATCCCATGAGTGGAGGAGCTCCCTGGTCAGCCTCAGTAAGAAGCTGAGATCCCTTATAAGATCCTCCAAAGCTAGCTACGAAAACAATATCGCCACCGATTCTAAGGGCAACCACAAAGCATTCTATAGCTATGTCAAGAATTTCAATGGCAACACCCAGATCTGCTCTGAGTTACAGCACAACAGCACGAAAATTACAGAACCAACTGATATTGCCAACATCCTGGCAGATAGGTTCAGTGCTAACTTTACCCCCCTCTCACCCTTAAAGGACCCATATCTATACAGGAAGAATGCAGAGTCCCTGTAATCAAATCTATGCAGGTAAAAGCTGCACTCTGTAAAACCAAAAACACAGCATTCATGGGACTGGACAATGTCCCAGGCTGCATTTTACACAAACTTCAGAACTAGCTGGCTCTCCACCTAAGCACCATGTTCAATCATAGTCTCACATCAGGCTTTGTGCCCACTGAATGGCACACAGCAGCAGTTGTCCCACTCCACAAAAGGGAGCCACCACTGATCCTGGGAACTATCACCCTATTAGCCTAATGAGCCTGATCTGCAAGGCCATGGAATGTATCACCATGGAACTCATAAACAAAGACATTGGTAACCTCCAAACTCTGGACCCCATCCACTTAAGGTTTGTGAAAGGCAGATCATGCCTTCTGAACCTGATCAACTTCCTTGAGGCAGTCACCAAAGCCATAGACAAGGGTAAGGTGGTTCACACAGCCTATCTTGACCTCGCCAAAGCTTTCAACACCATCCCCCATTCTGGAATTATAGCTAAACTCACTAAGCTAGGTATAAATCCATACATCACAAGATGTGTTGCCAACTGATCACTAGCAGAACCCACACTGTAAAAGTTTTAGACTCCAAATTTAACTTCAAACCAGTTATAAGTGGAGTACCACAGGGTTCAGTCATGGGACCTCTCCTGTTTGGTATCTATTTCTCTGAAGTACAGGCTAACACAGAAGGCCTCTGGCTAACAAAGTTCGCAGATGACTGCAAACTAGGAACCATAGTCAAGTCCCCAAATGATGTGGACATCCAACAGTAGGGCCTCACTGAGACAGATGCCTGGTGTCAGAGGCATGACCTCAAGCTCAATGCCAAAAATGTGCATTGTCATCCCCTTTGGTAAAAACTCTGCACCCATGAACTACCACATAAATGGCAGTCTACTTAATGCCGAATGTATGATAAGAGACCTTGGGACCCAGGTGGACAGTAGTCTCTCCTTTGATAATCACATTGTCACAGTAGTCAGGAAATCCTTCTATGTGGCACACATCATCACAAAAGGGTTATCATCCAGGAAAAAAGAGGTCATTGTTCCCATCTACCCGGCAGTCATTAGACCCATTATAGAGTACAACACCCCTTTTGGAATGTACCTCACTAGACATCTGCAGCAGCTGGAAAGACCACAGAAGTACCTCACAAAGTGGATTACTGGCCTCAAACAGATGCCCTACGCTGACCATCTCAAAAATCTCTGGCTTTACTCTGTAACATATTGCCTGCACCGAGGATATCTCTGCCTAACATGTAAAGCTATGTTAAATCCAGAGCTGTTGGACATGCTACACCTAAAGAAATCCCAATCCCTCCAAGCTACATGCTCTAGGGATCTAAACCTTCTCACCACAATAAACAGGGCATGTTGGAGGGTTAGATTCCTGTCCCAGAGACTTGCTATACTCTGGAACAAGCTACCCATCTATGTCAAGCAAAGTTCCTCATTAGCACTCTTCAAGAAAAATCTTGATGAGTGGATGGGAAATAGGAAATACAACCTGGGGATCACTTCTGTGTCTCTGCTGGACAGTGGCACAGGAAAATAACTTTCTTGGGTGGCGTAAGCCAGGGAACCTTGTCGGCTAGGCTTACTTAGGCCCTTGGGCCTATAGCCTAGTACCTACTGATGTACCTATGAAGAAAAATGCAACAAGAGATGGTTGGATAATAAAAGACAAAAAGAGTAAAAAATTGAAGAACAAATGAAAATCAATGGGCCAGATTCAGGAAGGCTTACACGGAGTTCAAGAGTAGTGTAAGCCTCCGTGTAAGCCTCCCGATTCAGGTACAGCCCAAACCTCCGTGTAAGAGACAGCTAACATGTCTCTTACACGGACTGGGCGTGGAAATGCTCAATACCTCATTTGCAGCTCCAAGATATGCAAATGAGGTATTTGAGCGATCCACAACAGAAACCAGTCCGTGTAACGCACGTGTTAGCTGCAGAAATGTACTCAGCTGACAACTGAGTACATTTCTGCAAAATCAAAAACGGAGCTATGTCAGCTCCAAATAAAGGGTGCATATGTCATTAAGCATGCCAATGGCCAAATATGTGGCCATTGGCATGAAAAAGTGTTGCAAAAATAAGTTATTTAACTTTTTTTTTTTCACGGGATTTTTGTGTTTAACTGCAGCGCACGCAAACGGGTGCGCTACCTAAAACTGAAAACCGAAGCTTATAAGGGATTTATGTATTACATGGAATGTCAATGGAGGGACTTGCAGACTAAAACAATATGGCCTCCGTTTAGTGGTTGTCAAGGGGAAGCTCCGTGTAAGATATGTAACTAAGCATTACTAGGCAATCCTATGTAAATGAGGGTTACAATACTGAATCACACTGCCACATAGGTAATGAGCACTTTCTGAGTAGTGTAAGAGTTAGAGAAGGGGGAGGAACAGAGTAAGAGGTAGGTGACATCACGGAGGGGAAGGATAGAAAGAAATGTCCCAGATTGGAGGGCAATGTAAGGCAACAGATGACAGACAGACATCAGGGGGGGGAGGTGTGTCCCAACAGAACACTAGGAAAGTCAAGAAATTGAGGGTATACGCTATCCCTACACTCCAAGTTTCTTGATATACATGTATGCGCGCGCGCACGTGTAAGGCAGGTTCAACATGTGGGAGCGTGTTGCAAACTGTTTACAACGGTTTGCGCGGGTGTGCACGTGTGTAAGGCAGTGTCTTGGCGTTTTAGCATGAATCAGCCTAGCTAACACCGTGTAAGGATGTGTGCGCGTGTAACACTGTGTAGGGATGTGCGCGTTTAAGTGACTGTGAGCGTGTTTAAGCTGGTGTGCACATTGCTCCTCTCAGGAAACAGAGGAGAAACAGGAAACAACCAAAATACAGGAAACTGCCAGGGAATACTGCTGGAGTTAATTGGTGGAAACAATTACAAGCAGGCAATTACACAGGCAGACTAGAAGCCCAGCCAAGCACTTAAAACACAACAAAGAGCAGTGAAGGCTGTTTCTCACAAGAGATACTGCCAGAAGCTAAGCTATCAGAATTGAAAACTGAAATAAAGCTGAACTCAGAGCAGAAATGCTAGGGCTGCCATGGCTATTATAATCAGGCATAGGCGAATTGCTGAGGGTGGTGACAATGCAGATGCTGACAGACAACCCAGAGTGAGGAGAAGGAGAAGAGTATACAGGCCCAGGGTCACCTACCATGGGTTACATGAGCTGGAGATAGTAGAGCGCTATAGAGTGGACAGAGAGCTCCTGCAGCAGATTGTTGAGCTGTGCAGGCCACACCTCACACACAGAACCAACAGAGGGGAACCCATCCCAGTGGAAACCAAGGTATGTGTTGGCCTAAGAATACTAGCAACAGGTACCTTCCAGAGACCAACTGGTGATATGATGGGGATATCACAGGCATCAGCCTCCAGGGTACTGCACCAGTTCCTGGATGCCATGTCACCACATGTCAGTGATCATATATATGCCCCTAATGACCGTGAAGTTGTGGCCAGCAATATGCGTCTCTTCCAGCAAATAGCGGGATACCCTGAGGTGCTGGGTGCAATAGACTGCACGCACATATGCATCAAAGCACCAGCCGGTGAGCGGGGTAGAGTCTACATTAACCGCAAGGGATACCCCTCCATCAACTGCCAGGTCGTGTGTGATGCCCAGGGCATAATAATGAATGTGTGTGCTGGCTGCCCTGGGAGCTACCACGATTCCCACATCTGGCATCTGACGCAGCTGTACCAATCATTTGCCAATGGGGACTTCCCATACGGACACCTAGTGGGGGATGCAGGTTATGCACTTGAGCCGTGGCTGATGACACCCATCAGAAATGCACACACACCTGAACAGGAACGCCATAATGAGGCACACGCACAAACACGTAATATCATAGAGCGTGTGTTTGGGCTGCTCAAGTCACGGTTCCGGTGTCTGGACACATCTGGTGGAGCTTTGCAGTACACACCAACTACATGTACCCAAATGATCATGATATGTGCTATGCTACATAATATGATCCTGCGGAAACAGCTGCAGCAGGACCAGCACAGGGCTGGGCCAAACATCCCCACCATTGCCAAGGCCACCACAGGCAGGGGTGACTCGGAGGAGGAACAACCTGACCTTGTCCCAGTAGGCAGAAGGAGGCGTGCCCAGTATGCCCTGGCCTTGGCAAAGAGGCAACGATAGCACATACGCTTGGTCAGTAGGAACACTGGGACTGATACCCGCTCTGACTCACTCATACAGTAACAGGGATGCCTAACATGACACAACCTGCTTCCAAATGTACAGGGAGTGTAGTATGTGTATCCGACAGAGGTGGCCCTGCAGCACCACCTGAGGCATGAATGCCATGTGTTAAGTAATGTAATATCATGTACAATATGCACACCTGAGGACCCCAACTAACATCCATATCCACGCATATGACCCTGTGGAAACAGCTGCACGTCATACAGTGATGTACATGTGGAACAAGATACAAAATGAGGGTGTCTAGCAATAAATAGCATGGATAACCACACACCCATGTTTGTACCACAACAAGAAGCAACATGGAATAGCCATGGTCAAAAAACAATGGCTAAAACCGACTACTACTATATAGCCTGCTGCAGACCACTGTCCTAATAGCAGGAACTGCCCCAGGCCTATGTCCATAGGTTCATACTAGGCTATCTGCCCTAGGGCATTAATAAGCCTAGGCCAGAGTTTTGTGGCGTCTGCCACCCTGCAAGTTGATGGATATGCCCATTATTTTGCTGTGCCTCTGTCAAGCAGTGATACTGAGGTTATCCCTGGGGTATACCTGCAATCTCCCATCCATTGGTCAAGATCTCACTTGAACAAAGCCAGTGAGGTGCTCAGCCCCACATGTACCAGGATGTTGTTCCACAGCATATGGACTCTCTGGGTGATGAATCTGTCCCTCCAGCACATCCTATTAATATCTGTGTTGAGGTTTAGGACTCCTGCCCTTGTAGTTCTGATGGATGTAGAGGTCTTGAGGTGAAGCATGTTCATAAAGTCTGGGTTGGACATAGCCTTGTATGTCAGGCACAGATCACCTCTGAGCAGTCAGTAAGTGACTGAATACAGCTGGAATTCCTTCAGTCGGGCAGCATAAGAAATATGTTTGAGACCCTTTCACCTCCTGTCGAGGAATTTGTGGGCCCATCCAATCTGAATGGGGCAGTGTATGCAATCATTGGTGTGATGAGTACAGGGGAACGATGACCTCCCTTGATCTAGATGTGAATCACTGCATGATGAGGTGGCCAATGTAGAAGGCCTTCCAAACTACCCTGGCAATGTGAGTGTCAAGCAAAGGTCACTGTCAACCTGGGTGCCCAGGTCCCTGATAACCTACGTTGTGCTTAGAGGATTGCCACCTAGATGGGAAGTAGTGGTAACCTTTTTCTTCCTGAAGGGTATGGCTATGCATTGTTTAGTGTTTAATGTAAGGCCATGGCCGTGGCACCAGTTATCTGTGTCTATGAGACCCTTCTGAAGGATGTCTGTGTCAGATGGGTTTCAGCTATGCTTCCCAGTTTGCAGTCATCTTCAAACTTTGTCAGCCATAATCCTCCTGTGTTTGCTCGTACTTCTGAAAAGTAGATACTGAACAAATGTGGGCCCAGGACTGAGCCCTGTGGGACACCACTTGTGACAGCTCTGGAGTGTGAACTGGCACCAGCAACTTTGACCCTGTGTGTTCCGTCACTTAGCCAATTTGCAACCCATGCTGTGATGTATGGGTTCACAATTAAGCTGGTGATGTTTTCAATGATACCTGAGTGGGGTATTGTGTCAAAAGCCTTTGCCAGGTCAAGGTAGGCTGTGTGGACTGCCTTGCCCACGTCAATGGCCTGGGTGAGTGTTTTTAAAAAGTCAACCAAGTTTAAAAGGCATGATCTGCCCTTGACAAAGCCAAACTGGATTGGATCCAATGTCTGCAAGTCCCCTATGTCTTCATTTAGAATTCCCATTATGATCCTCTCCATAGCTTAGCAGAACAGGCTTGTCAAGCTGATGGGATGGTAGTTTCTGGGGTTGGTGGAGGCACCTCCTTTGTGAAGTGGGTCCACCATTGCTGTATGCCACTCCTTGGGAACATATCCTGAGGTGAGGCTAAGATTAAACAGCTGCCCTAACTGCGGGTGTAATTACTCATTGAGTTCATGGAGCACACAACTGGGGACACCATCTGGTCCCATGGATAAAGTGTTTTTTGCCTTGGATTGAGCAGTTCCCACCCCAGCAGTGGAGATGTTTGGGGGGCTACAATCCTCTGGTGTACATACCCCCAGTTGGAGGGGGGGAGAAATCTGCACTGAACCTGTCAGTCAGTATGTTGCCAATGTATGTAGGTGCAGTGATATCAACATTATTCTGAACTAAGTCTGAGCATATCTGGGAGTTTCCTCCTAGGTTTCAAACATAGGTAAAAAAGGCCTCATGATTGTCCCTGGAGTCCTGAGTGGGTTTACTCTCAAAACATGCCTCGGATGATTGTATGGGGGAACCCAGTGTTTTACTCACAATGAGCAGGGGTGCCTTCCCCCCTACGAATTACTCTCTATCTTGTAGTAGCTCCTTCCTTGTGTTGTACAGCTTGTTTATGGCTAGGGTCCACCAGACTGGATGCTTGCCTGTGGTACAAAGAGTCATTATTATTTGGGATTGCCTGAACCATGCAGTCCTGGAGATGCTGGTAGAAGGCATTTCTAAGTGATACAGTGGCTTGGGTAATGGTTTCTGCTGGCCTGGGGGCCTTGAAAGAGACCACACCAGTCCTCAGAAATGTGAAGTCGGCATTTGAGAAGGTCTTCACCGTTTCATTTCCCATCTGGGGTGTGGGTGGGATGTGGACTCCCACTGAGAATAGTCCATGATCTGATCTCACCAATGATGAGTATATGTCTGGTGTTGAACAGTGTGACCCCATGTTCGTGATGATGTGTTCTAGTATGTTGCCTCCACTTGAGGGGATTGGGACCAGTTGTTCCATGGCATTTCAGTGTATGAACTCTTGGAACCTTTGTGTTAGAGTGTTGTGGCATGATTAGTGATCCCAGTCTATATTTGGATAGTTGGAATCACCCAGTAGGATGGTGTTTTGAGATACATTTATCCCCTTCAGTGTTTGCAGGATAGCTGTGTGAGGTACCTGAGTTTGAGCGGGTGGCATGTAACATGCTACAAACTGCAGAGCAGTCTTGCCTACGGTCACTGGCACCTGGATGGTCTCTGATGCATCATGTGTTGCCACCAACCATGAGGTGAGGGTGTCCTTGATGAATATGGACACCCACCATCCTTCTTGGTGTTGTCGGGATGCTGGTGCCAGAATGCATGATATGAGGTAACACCCGATAGTGCCGGGTGCTGTCAGAAGCTGTGAACCAGGTTTCAGGCACAGCACAGACATCAATGTGCTACATACTGAGAAGGGCATAGAGTGTGTGCAGCTTGAGGTTGAGACCTTGGGCATTGAGCAGCATTACCCTTAGTGTCTTTCCTTTACTGTGTTCTAGGGTGGTAGGTGTAGAATCTGAGTCTTGCATAAAAAGGCACAATGGCGGTGGCAAGAGCATCATCTGAAATCCGGAAGCCCAGGGGTGACAGGTGCAAGCCGTCCCTTGCAAATCACCGTGGCCTGTCCAGCATGTCATCCCAGGCAGACAGACATTGGACCCCTTAGAATGACACCATAGTCTAAGCAAAATACTACAGCTGATCATCTTGTCTCTGTTTATGTGGCATCATACTTGGTGAAGGTAGGATACTGCCGAAGGTCAGGGTCATACCTGCCTGGCCTACATAATCAGAGGGATCCTCTATGTCTCTTTCCATGTAGTCCAGGGAGGTACATCTCAGGTCATTCACACCAGCATGGATTATGACTGGGTCAGACCTGTACTTGCAGTTTAGTGACCTGAGTGCTTGCATTATGTGGTGGATTCCAGTGCCCGATAGGCAGCTTACTGTGACCTCCTCTGTACCTGATCTGGTGAGTGGGACATCAGTGTGTCTGACTATGGAGTCACCTATGACAAGTGTGTCCGGCATTGTGTTTGGCCTTAAGGGCTGTGACTGTTTGGCACACCAACTCTGTGGTCAATGTGTTGCATGTGCTGTGCCCTGTGGAGGCAGTTGTGTGAGTGTCTGCTGTGGTGGCCACCGCCATTCTGGTAGACTTCTGATCAGAGCCTCCGAGTGGTTCTCTATGTGTCTATGTTAATAATGTTATGTTGAGACAGTGCCATGTGAGACTGGATAAAAGATTTGTGTCTGGTTACCTTCACCTCTCTCTGGTCTTGCTAGTCCTATGTTGAGAGAGCTCAGCCTCCACTTTGGCTATATAGTTGCATCTCTCACATGTATGTGTGTTTTATGGCAGAAGGAGAGGGTTGTCAGTGTACATGAGGCAACTGTAACAGTGCCTCAATATTCCCAGGTTCACCAGCTGAGCAGGAGAGGACACTAGCAACTGATCCCTAGACATGCTAGAAGGAATAGACAAAACAATGTTGGAATACAGGGAGATATCAAGCCCCCAAGCCACATCATACTGTTTGATTGACAATAGCTACACATACACCGGTGTTTCATAGTGTCATAGTGTACTACTAGGCTATCTGCCCTAGTGCATGTATAAGCCTAGCCATAGTGATGTGGCTATTGCCACCCCTTATAGTGGTAATAAGTGTACAGAATAGATTCTGAATATTGTGCCTCTGACTTAGTAGTGACACATTATGACCCCCTTACGTAATTGAATAACATGACTGTGTCTCTGTCTAGTCTGTGCCTCTGTCTCATATGCAGTTGTCCAGATGTCTCCTGAAGAGAATCAGTGAGGGACTCTGTCAAACATGAACTGGGATACTCTGCTAGAGTGTGAGATGCCTCTGAGTTATGACTCTGTCCCTCCAGCATGTCCTATACATGTATGTGCTGAGGTTCAAATACTCAGCTCTCATGGCTCTGGTGGATTTGGATTGCTTGCAGTGGAGTATGTCCACCAAATCCTGATTGGACATGGTCTTGTATGTCAGGCATAGGTCACCTGTAAGTATGCGGTATGACACTGAACAAAGCTGGACTTCCTCTATTCTGGAAGCATATGACATGTGTTGAAGAACCCTGATCTTCATGGTAGGTACTTTTCGGGTGCAAAGGTGCAAAAGGCAGGATCTGCCCTGTACAAAGCTGAACTAGGTGGGAACAAGGGTCCGTAGGTCAGTAATGTGTCTGTGTAAGAGCTCCATGACTCCTCCCATATCTTTGCAGACAAGGCTGGTTAAGCCTGTGTGGTGGTAGTTGCCATGGTCTGTGGAGGCATCCCCTTGTGGAGTGGGACCACTGTTGCCATATGCCAGTGTTCAGGTACATATCCTGTAGCAAGACTAAGGTTAAATAGCAGTTGTATATATGGGTCCAGCCCCTTCTGGAGTTCACATAGCATGCAACTGGAGATACCAGCAGGTCCCATGGATGCTGTGTACTTGTCTTTGCTGAGTGTGGCTCTCACATGGACATCCAAGATGACAGTGAGGTTACATACAGCAGTGATAACTATCTTGTTTTGGGGGGGGGTAAATCGCACTGAAGCTGTCCGCCGGAATGTTGCCAATATCTGTCAGGTCACTGGAATATATGTTGTTGTGTACCAACTCTGAGCATATCCGAGGGTTCACAACCAGGTGTCTGACATAACTGAAGAAAGCAGTGTGGTTACCTTCATTGTCTTTGGTGATTTATGTCCCCAAGTTGACCTTGCATGTCTTTATGAGATAATGTAGCTTTCTACTAGTGCTGATCACAGCTGTCTTCCCTTTTGGAGATGTAGCTCTGTCTTGCATTAGTAACCCTCATCTGTCATACAGTTTGTTTATGGCTGGGGTCCACCAGACAGGACACTTTCCCTTTGTGGAGAGGGTCCTGTTTTCAGTTGTGATTGTATGGTCCATGCTGTCTGACATCTAGCTAAGGGGAGGTCATTCTGGTTCTGCAGTTATCTTTCATCAGCATTAGAAATGACCACAACAGCCCCTGTGGGGTGTACCTCATGCACACACATCCAGCACCTGTAAAGTCCACAACAGTACCTCACCAGGAGTATGACAGAGCTGGAACACGTAATGTGTAGCCTGATTAAACAGAGTGCAGCTCCACACACTGCCATGCTGTCCACCCAGATGCAAGCTGTGCCTGATGTAGAAAGCCATGTCCAAGCTGGAATCAATGCACATGCTGCACCTTGTACAATCTGAATGGCAGGGAGCTATGCACATGAGGGACCTGAACCCCAGCACTGACATATATAGGACAGGCTGTACTGCATTATCCAAAACACAGAAGCCACCCCCACACATGAGTAAACTACCAGTACAGGTTGTCCATAGAGACACTGGTTGAGTCCCCTCAACAGGAATCCTAATGAGTGGATGGGAGATGGGAGGTTTACCCTGGGTATCAATGTTATGTCACAGGTAGACAGAGGCACAGTATACTAAACAAGACATATGACATGTCGAACTACGCTTACAATGTGTTGATGGACAAACACATTCTCCGACTAGCATTAGGTCAAGATACCTCTTGAACACAGCCAGCAAGGTGCTCTGCCTCAAATGGACCAGGATTGTATTCCACAGCATAGGGAGTCTCCGAGTGATAACTCCATCCCTCCAACATGTCCAACATACATCCCTGCTAAGGTGTAAGTCACCTGCACTAGTGGTTCAGGTGGATCTTCTGAGTCTGAGGTGGAGCATGCCCATTAATCTCTGTTTGGACATGGCCTCGCATGTCAGGCACATGTCACCTCTAAGCAGACGGTATGTGAGTGAATAGAGTGTGAGTGTCGTCAATCTGGCAGCATATGACAGCTGTTGGGGTTCCTTGATCCTTTAGGTGGAGGACAGTCAGGGTATCTCCAATTGCTGCAGATGTTGTGTGAGATACAGCCAGAATAGGGCATTCGACTTGATCACCGGTCTGATAAGTGAAGAGTACAGGGAACAATGACCCACTAGATCTGGATGTGAATCCCAGCCTGATCAGGTGGGCAATGTAGAAGGTCTTCCTAGCCACTTTAGCAATGTGAGTCTCAGAAGAATGGCGACTGTTAACCTGGGTCCCCAGGTCCATGATAACCTCCTCTGTGCTTAGAGGATTGCCACCTATATGGTAGCTTGGGGTCACCTTGCTTTTCCTGAAGGGTATGTCTACACATGTTGTGCACTCTGACTTCAGGCCATGGCCCTGGCACCAGCTATCAGTTACTGTGAGTCCCTTCTGAAGGATATCTGTGTGTGATGCACTGTCCACTATGGTGCCCAGTGTGCAGTCATCTGCTAACATTGTCATCCAAAGTCCTCCCATGTTGGCCTGTACTTCTGGGAAGTACATGACAAACAATGGGGCCAAGGACTGAGCCCTGTGTGACACCACCTGTGACCAGCCTGGAGTCTAACATAGTGCCAGCAACTCTAACCCTGTGGGTCCCGTCCTTAAGCCAGTTTGCAACCCATCTTGTGACATATGGGTTTACATTTCAGTTGTTAGGGTTTTCCACAATACCTGAGTGGGGTATTGTGTTGAAAGTGTTTGCAAGGCCAAGGTAGGCTGTATGGACTGCCTTTCCCCAACAATGGCCTAAGTGACCAATTTGAAGATGTCAACCCAGTACAAAAGGCATGATCTGCCCCTGACCAAGCCAAAATGGGATGGATACAATGTCTGCATGTCCCCTATATCTTTGTTTATGAGCTCAATTATGATCCTCTCCATAGATTTGCAGACTACACTTGTTAAGCTTATGGGGCAGCAATTAACAGGGTCTGTAGAGGCACTGCCTTTGTGCAGATGTGCACAACTGGACCCTAACCAGGCTGTTGTGCACACTATGGAAATGTAAAGCAGTGATAGGACTAAAGGCCAGAATACTGACCACCACAGTGAAAGTACTGAAACACTACACTAGACAGTGCTACAGTGTTAGGTCAGTATGAACGGATGTTGACAATTGTGTGCAAAGTATCCCATGCAAAACCTGCAGGCACAGTATACTCCCTGTTTTGTTCACACAAAAAGCATTTGGACAGTAACTACACAACATGGCACAGAACACACAACCATAAACTTCAGGTATTTGTTGAAGGTCACACTCATCCACAAATGTGATGGGCTGCAGAGTTCAACATATGTAAAGCCCACACTGGGCATGCTCACACACTTAGATAAATGAGACATCTTTCACACAACATGCCACGGGAAGGCTGAACTGGGCATGCTCACACACTTGGTCCAAATGTTACCCCTAGCAAATGTGAAAACACACCAGAGGATGCTCATCCCCCTTTCTAGACACTGATCATGTAAGCACCCTATAAGTATATTGGAGAAAAGGATTCTCTCAGTAATCCAAATAGTGCGCCGTGCTAATGCGTCCGTCTCTAGTGTCATAACATAGTTAGATAGGGGTTTGAATCCAGCAGGTGGCAAGTGTGTGTGAAGGGGGTAAGTGTGTGTGTAAGTGTGTATGAAAGAAACATCCCTTTTGGCAACTGGGAAAACACACCACAGGATGATCATTCCACTTTCTAGACTCTGATGATGTCAGCACCCTATAAGTATATTGGAGAAAAGGATTCTCTCAGTAATCCGAATAGTGCGCTGTGCTAATGCGTCCGTCTCTAGTATCATAACATAGTTAGGTAGGGGTTGGAATCCAGCAGGTGGCAAGTGTGTGTGAAGGGGGTAAGTGTGTGTGTAAGTGTGCATGAAAGAAACATCCCTTTTGGCAACTGGGAAAACACACCACAGGATGATCATTCCACTTTCTAAACTCTGATGATGTCAGCACCCTATAAGTATATCAGGGGAAAGAAAATTCCCCAATAATACAAATAGCGCGCTGTGCTAATGCGTCCGTCTCTAGTGTCATAACATAGTTAGGTAGGAGATTTGAATCCAGCAGGTGGCAAGTGTGTGTGAAGGGGGGGGTAAGTGTGTATGAAAAAAACATCCCTTTTGGCAACTGGGAAAACACACCACAGGATGATCATTCCACTTTCTAGACTCTGATGATGTCAGCATCCTATAAGTATATTGGAGAAAAGGATTCTCTCAGTAATCCGAATAGCGCGCTGTGCTAATGCATCCGTCTGTAGTGTCATAACATAGTTAGGTAGGGGTTTGAATCCAACAAGTGGCAAGTGTGTGTGAAGAGGGTGGTAAGTGTGTGTGCGCAAGTGTGTATGAAAGAAACATCCCTTTTGGCAACAGGGAAAACACACCACAACGTTCTAGACTCTGATGATGTCAGCACCCTATAAGTATATCAGGGGAAAAGAAATCCCCCAGTAATGCGAATAGCTTACCGTGCTAATGCGTCCGTCTGTAGTGTCTTAACATAGCTAGGTAGGGGTTTGAATCCTGCAAAGGGAATGTATGTGTGTTAGTATGAGTGTGGTTTATGTGTGTGCACTATGCTGGGAGGATTAATTGCCTTTTGCCAACTGGGAGAACACACTACAGGGTGCACATCCCTCCTCCTACACACAGATGATGTCAGCACCCTCTAAGTACAGCATTAGTAAGGATTTCTCCAACTACTGCAAATAGCACACTCTGCTAATGTGTCTGTTTCTACTGTCAGTGCACAGTTAGGTATGGGTTTGAATCTTGCAAATGGAAAGTATGTGTTTTACTGTTGGTGGGGTTAGTGTGTGTGCACAATGATGGGGTGGGATGTGGCTTTTGCCACATGGGGCTATGCACTGCAGGGTGGTCATTACCCTTAACAAGCAGTGATGTTGATAGCACCCTATACAAACAAAACTACAAAACAGAAGGTGGTGGTACTGATAACACATGTAAGGTAACACTTCTTCAAGTAATGTCCACAAAACGGAGTAGGATAATCAAACAATTCTTTTATTCTATACAGACAACATGACAACAGACAACTAACTGCCAGTACTCAGTATAGTGTTACATGCTACTGTAACACGCACATGTACTGAATATACCTAGATAGTGTTCTGAAGCCTGAATGTGGCAAGTGTGTGGATGTGGGATGTGTCTGTGTGTGCATTTCCGTATGGGAAACATGTTTGCTGTGGCAATCAGGGTACTACAGTACCTGATGCACATTACATCTTCCAACAGATGAGGTTGCCTGAACCCTGTGAGTACAGGTAGAGAAGGGGATGCCAGTAGTAAACAACATAGTGCACTTCTGAAATGTGTACCTGTCATGTATCAACAGCTACTCATGTAGGGTGATAAATAATGGGAATGGCAGGTGAGTGTGTGCATCTGTGTGGGTAGCAGGGTGTGTATAGATGCATGTGTGACAGAACAGATACATGTAGCTGATTCTACATAACAGCACAAGATGCGCATTGCCATAGTCAATGTTAGCATGTGATGGTGTGCAGCTGGTACACTTTGTTAAGTAGTATGGGTGCAGATAACAATTGAGGACATTCATACAGTTACTGCAGCAGGACTGATGGGATATGCACACATTTATACTGCAACAGTCAACAGTTACCAACATGTTACTACTTATACACATCTATGTAGTCACCCTGTGCATCAGCAACGTGTTTACCTTTACCTGCACCGATGTTGTAGTATGCAGGAGGTGGCACAGTGTCATCATATGCACAGGGTGTGGGTTAGGTATGCCCAAGCCGGCCACTGGTAACACCAATTGACATGTGTGTGTATGTGTGTTTGTGAGGGGCAGCAGTACAGGGTGGACCGTTGTTGGTGCAGTGTGTGTGTGTGTATGTGTTTGCCCTAGGTGTTAGGTTTCCAGGTTTCTGCATGTGTGTAAGCACGCACACAGTCCCACATAATGGCTGCCATGTACAGGGTTTTGTGGACAGCCACAGACTGCACCTGTCAGGTCATCCAGATCAGTGTCTGTGGCACGGACATGGTACCTGTGCCTGGCAGGGGTGCTACGGGCCGTATCCGGTACTAACCCAGACTGGGTACTGTCATCGGAAGCAGGGGTGTGTTGACTGGACACAGTTCCCTGTTGGGACTGTCCAGAGCCACGTGCACGTGGTCTCCTGGGGCGTCTGGATGACAGTACAGACCCAGCATTGCTGGGGCTGGTGCTGGCACTTGAGGCGCGAGTGGGCCTGTTGTCGTCTGCGGCCACTGCCAGCTGGTGCTCTTGCTGGCATACGGCCACGTCGACGCCGCAAACGCACACCATCGCCCTGGCCCATGGACATCTGGTTGTGGAGCAGCTGTTCTATGCCCCCACAACGTCTGTCAACGACATCTGTGAAGTTACGGATAGCATTCGCAACATCATGCATGCCGTCTGTCATGGCTATGCGACATGCTCTCAGCTCCCTCAGACCCTGTCTGGTGTACCTTTCCATACGTGCCTGTGCCTGCATGACAGTTCTAAACATAGTGGAGGTTGACATACCTCCTTGGGCACGTCGGCCAGAGGCAGTACGGCCACGGATGCCTCCACGAGAACCCATGGGCGACTGTCTACGTGGTACCATTGGAGGCCTCTGCACATGGCTGCCTTGTGAGGATGCATGTACCACAGGTACCACATTACCCTGATCTATGCCCACTGCTGACTGTCCATCACCTATGGACAATGGTGACAAAGGATGTAACGGCAGGATGACTGTGCGCATTGACGGGGGTTGAAAGCTGTGTACTGTCAATTGGCTGACCAATGGCGGACCCAGACACACCTTCCTGCACCATTACAGACATTTCATCATCATCAGTACCTGGGGCACAAGATTCAGGTTCCCTGCTGCAGGTCACCAGAGCAGCACCAGAACCTACGGGAGGAAAACATGGAACACAGATTACAGTCTCAATACATATTTGAAAGAGATGCACTTCAATACTAATGCACACATTCAGAAATGGACACATGCACTCATGGACACTAACACACATGCACACTTGGGCACAGGCACACTTGCACACATGCACACCCCACAGTAAACACACACATCAGTACCGTGTTACACTACTCAATTTACTACCTGTCAATTACAGTTATTGTGAACACAGTCTCCAGCATGTCTACTACAGAGTTACACTACTCTTCCTAGTTTTATAAATTGTTTTACAGATAATTTTAAAAAGACTCACCAGCATGTATGGCCTGCCTCATTGCTACATGGGAGGGACCTGGAAGTGTGAAGAGAGTAATGTCAGTGGGCACATGTGTGCCATTCATTTTGCACATGATACAGTACAGTAGTACACTAGTTCCGTTATACACATCAGCTGCACATCATGTCTGTATATATATCATGATGACAGATACATGCCACATGCACACCTTATGCGTGCATGAAGTAACAGCGTACAGAACAGTCATATGTACATACCAGGAGTTAACTCTAATCTCACCCTTACCTCTCTTCAAACGTCAACTCAAACTGTACTTCCAAACCCACTGGCTTTGTTCTTCTTGGAGTCCAGGCTAACGTCCCTCTCCCTACCCTCTCTTCACCTTTAACCCCTCATTGTGCATAGAAACTAGCTTCTACCCTGTTTTTTTCACCTTGATGTCCTTCTATGCTCTGACCTACTTCTCCCATCCCTCCCACCTCGTCTTGACTGTCTTCCTTCTTTTCCTCACTTCCCTTCTTGACTCCTGCCTCTTCCATATCATTGTATCTGTCATACTCCTTCTACTTCTCTACCCTTCTGAGCCCTAACTATTATGTATATGGCTTTTGCCTTATTGCATAACCATTATGCTTTAGGTAGGATTGCTTTGAAACCAACGGTACATTGTGTATGACTCTAAACTGTTTGACTTCCTTACATGTATGTTGATTTAATTAACAGGCTGGTGTACAATTCTATTATGTTGGCTGTCTGTAATGACAACTTGTCTGTCTGCCTTTATTACGTTATGTGTGGAGCTTTTCTCCACAGGCCTCTACTGAAAATGATCTTATATCCAGCTAGACTATCTGGGTCAACAAATGTAAAAGTAATAACAATAAATGAATATGGCATCTTACCTGCACGCTCGCTGTCTTGCTGCTGTGTGGATCCAACCTCCATCAGGATGCATGATGGTTGCTGTTGTTCTGGGGCTGGATCCACAACACTTAGCAGTAGCCCCTTCTGTCTGGTGAGGGGGGGGATGTGGCCACCCCACCTGTGGCAGCCTGTTGCCTGCGGATATCTGCAGCACGCTGGCGGACATTTCTTATCAAATCACTGCAGTGATGTCTCACCTGCTCATATGTCCTATCATGCATGCCAACATCATTTATCCTGCTAACAAGGTTTTGCCACAGTGCAGACCTCTCCTGCTGATTCTGGGTGGTGCGTGAGAACAGGATGGCATAGTCACACACCAGGCTCTGGTGGATCACGTCATCCTCTGCAGCAGAGTAGGCAGGATTCCGTTTAGGTGCCATGTCTATCTGGAAAGGTACACAAACAGGTTATCAGCATAGTATCTCAACAATACATGGTACACATTCTATACAGGTAGTGTTAACTTCTACTTATTACTGATTGGTTAAAACCTGATTACAGTGTAGCTATCATTCTATGTCATTTGTACTAAGTACTTGGCCTTCAGACCAGTTGTTTTACATTAGGGAGGTTGGTGGCAAGCACTGTGGTGGCAGGACACATATCTTTCATCCATTGAAGTTGGGAACTGCTGATTGTGGGCCCAGTGTACAAGTGTATTACTTCTGGTATGGGCAGTTGGCCTTCAGGCCAGTTATTTAACATTAACGAGGTTTGTGGTCTGCACCCATGTGTGACAATAGGCTGTACTCTGCCATTCATAGCTGGGGACATCTGGTTTCAGGTTTATAGTGCCTGCATATCTGAGCTGTATCTTACTGACATTGCTACACCTTGTTTGTTGTAGCAAACACTACATCCAGGCCTCCTGCATCTACCTTTGTTTATATGCGTGTTATCTGTTAGCTTGTTATTTCACTGGTATGCTACTTCCACATAGTACACATCTTTGCAACACATCTGTGACTCACTACTGTTATCTGCATTGCTTACTGTACGTACTTCCATGTTACACATGACAGCAAGTGACTGCTTGTCATTGTTGCATTTACTTCATTGTGACACATTGCACTTAGGTTACCTGGCATTTCCTCACTGACGCTTTTATATCAGTCAGCAGTTGTAGGTAATGTCAGTACACCCTCACTCCCCACTGGACCTTGTTTTCAATCATTAGTGATTACAGAGTTCACAATAGTATTCTAGCATGTCCAGAGGTCAGTTGTCAGTACTCTCCTCAGTCCAGCTGGTGAGTGTGGTACTCCAGAGACAATGTTAGAACAGATGCATGTACACAGACAACCCCCTCCTCCTAACAACAAATTCAAACTCATGTGAGTGATGCAACCATATACCAGACTGGAGGCTAGGCTCTGTCTAGTCAATACCGCCATAACCAGTCACGTGGCAAAGGGGATCACTCACTACACTTCCAGTCTCACGTAGACCTACCACAACAGCGGACCTAACACATGATCACACATGATCATACTTGTAGGCTCAGACCACAGCTCTGCCTATGCAGCAGAGACCTCCTAAGCAGACATCCAGGCAACCACTACCACATAAACCAACATGTGCAACACATATCACACAAAGCCAATGTGCTGAACACTCACAGCCATTAACAGTTAACAACACACCTCATACACCTGTACTAGGTGCCTCTATCATCAGGCACACTCACATCACGTTCACCAGGCTTAACGAGGTGAGGGTCACGGTGTGCAGCCTGTCAGGCACTATGAACTGCCACATAACACAAACAGTCAGGTAACCCCAAGGCAGGTACAGGTATGACTCAGTCAATGTCCATGCTGCTGTGAATGGCCTGACACATTCCTCCCTGGACTACATGACATGAGACATTACAGAGCTCTCTGAGCACGTAGCCCAAGACAGTTTGACCCTGACCTTGAGTAGCATCCTACCCTCACCTAGAACAATGCCACAATATCAAGGCACGATGATCCCTTCCAACAATTGACTGACATACTGGTGCCATTCACAGGTGTGCCAATGCCTGCCATCTTGGGGTGGTATGCTTTGCTAGGGACAGCTTGCACCTGTCACCACAGTCCTATTGACATTTGGCGGAGCCTCCTGCTACACCCATAGTGCCTGTATTAGGCAAGGCTCATAAGGCAAACCCACATCCATTTGTATCACAAAGGATGAGGAAGTAAGAGTGATGCTACTCAACACTGGATGTCTAGACCCAAGGATGCATGCACCCAAAACCCTACCTAGCATTCTGGACATCGATATCTGTGCAGTAACATGAACCTGTTTCAGGTTTCACAGGAGCACACCAGTACTACCACGTTATAGCTGTTACCATTCTTGTCGGCCACAACACTTGAACAAGGGAGGGGGAGTATCAGTATTCAATGCAGATTCCCACGCCTCGACATTGGTGGCACAGTACAACATAGGTGTTAGGCCATTGAGTACAGAAGACGTAGTTGGGGACCTGGGGAAGAAACATGGTAGCGGTCTGTCATTTGTCTACCACATGGCCAACGTGGATTGACAGACATGTTATATAGCCCAGCTAATCATGACTGATTCACATGTATGGCAGGGGAGGTCATTGTGCCTCTGTACTCATCCATCATCAGGCCTATAATTGCATACAATGCACCTTTTGGGATGTACCTAACCAGACACCTACAGCAACTGGTACAGGACAACAGTACATCATCAAGGGGATGCAATGGCTCACACAGATGTCATATGCTGCCCAGGTAAAGTGAATCCAGCTGGACTCAGTGGCATACTGCCTGTTCAGAGGCAATCTGTGCATGCCATATACAGCCATGTCCTACCTAGCAGTAATGAACGTGATGCACCTCAGGCAATCAGAGTCCCATACAGCCACATGCTCAGGAGAGCTGGACCTCAGCACTGACATACATGGACATGCTGGAGGGGCATATTCCTAACCGAGAGGCTCCCTTCACTCTGTAATGAGCTCACACTACTGGTTAGGCAGAGTCCCTCATTGACTCTCTTCCATAGGAATCTGGATGAGTGGATGGAGATCATAGTTGTACCCCAGGTATCACTTCTATGTCGCTGTTAGACAGAGGCAAAGTATACTAAAGTCGGACAAGGGCATAGCAGCATAAGATGTGATTGGGTGGCAAAAGACAAACACATTCTACTAGGCTTACCAATGCCCTAGGGCAAATAGCCTAGTATGAACCTATGAACTGTTCATTCTCAACTGTTCAAGCTCATTACAGAGTGAAGGGAGCCTCTCAGTTAGGAATTTGCCCCTCCAGCATGTCCATGTATGTTATATTCAGTCGCTTACCGCTTGCTCAGAGGTGACCTTTGCCCAACTTACAAGGCCATGTCAAACCCAGATTTGATTAATATGCTTCACCTAAAAAACCTAGATCCATCAGAGCCACAAGGCGGAGACTTAAACCTCGACACGGCTATTAATAGGACATGCTGGAGGGATAGATTCATCACCCAAAGACTCCCTATGCTGTGGAACAAAATCACGGTATATGTGAGGCAGAGCACCTCGCTAGCCTTGTTCAAGAGAAATCTTGACCAATGGATGGGAGATCGCAGATATACCCCAGGGATTACGCGCGAGTCACTGCTCGACAGAGGCACAGCAAAATAATGGGTATGGTTCCCCATACTAAAGGGGTGGCGTAAGCCACAAAACGATGGGCTAGGCTTGTAAATGCCCTCGGGCAGATAGCCTAGTATGAACCTATGAACATGTGTGTACTGCTATAGTACATCTGCCATATGTTGCATGTGTGTGTGTTGTGGGGATGCACAGGTAATGGCCAGATACTTCTGCACAGGTGACACGACTGACACATTCTGGGTGTTCATCCATACATACTGGATGTGTGCTGCCATCCAACCCTGTGATGTGGACACACATTACTCAGCCTGGATATACATATCTGAACAACACCACAAGCACAGTACACTACCTTGCTATGTATGCATGTTATTACACAGTTATTCAGTAGTTATGACAGTGATGCTATCCATGCAGCCCACTGGGCCAGTGGAAGCCACAACACACACTGCCAGCACCTTTGCATATGCATACCACAGACATCCCACATACTGCATGTACTGTGCACACAGTTATCTAACCCAGAACAACTGCACACCACTTATTAATCCTGTCCAGTGGACTACAGATACAGGCATATTGTATAACAATAGTAGGAGGCTACTGCAGCACAGGGCAGATTCACATGACGGGAAGGCATCTGTTGTCTGCAGTGTTAAGATGCTTCACATTCACCAAATGCACAGATATTGCCAACATTGTTGCAGACAGTTTAGGTGCAGGTACCCAGGTACCCCCCCCCATTGTCCTACACACGTGTTATTAGTTATCCCAGATGACTGTAACCTCCCTATCCTCTCACATGTCCAGGTGAGAGCCACCCTCATCATTGCAGAACACATATCATCACTGTTACGAAATGGTATCCCTGGATGTGTGCTACATTCACCCCTGGAGGACATAGCACCACATGACAGACTGATATTAATCCCTGGCCATACTACAGGATATGTACCTGAACAGTGCCATACACACACAGTGGTCCCACACCAATGAGGAGGAACCTCTACTGACCCTGGGAACTACTGCATCATATGCACAACTGGCCTTGTGTTCTAAGCTATGGAAGTGTTAGTTATGGCCCACATGTACAACAATATTACATATGTTTATATTTCATGACTATGTACACACAACCTATCTCATGGACATACCTATAGATAGTGAACTATGATACATTTGGAGGTGTCACAGTATACACAGGATTAACCTGCTACTTTGCATTATCTGTGTTTGTGGCAGCTGTTGGTGTGCCACTGGTGCTGCTTGAAGTTTGCTGCTGCTGCTGCTGGTTTTGCTGCTGGCTGTCTTTATTTCTGTTCTGTTCTGTTTTGTTCTCTCTCTGACTCTCTCTCTCTTTCTCTGTCGGTTTTGTGCAATGAACGTATTGCATGAGTGTAGTGTGGGTACTCATTGCTTTTGTAGGTATCTGCATAGGTCCATGTGATGGCCTCTGCACCAATTGTAAGGCAGCATTTGCTAATTGCATGCAGCTGGGTGTGTACTGATTGCATGTCTCACTGTGATTTCAGGACACTGCTATAAAAGGGTATGTGAGATAGGCGTTGCCCTTTCAGATTGTAGGGCGTGGACCATGCTGGTATGCTGTTGACAGTGTTTTGTGAGTGTGAAGGTTAGTACATCTACCATGCTTCATGCTGTGTTGTAGATTCAGGTTGCTGCATCTATCTTGCCTGTTCCCTATAGTGAGTGTGTATGCATACTGACACCTACAACTATATGTCATATGTATTGCTATATAAATATATATATATATATATCTGTGTACATATACATACTTTCATATATGTACATTAGTTGACATTATTGGGTACAAGCTAACAATTAGCAGGGCTGTTTCTGTTAACACTACACTAGTATGGGAACCCAGTAATTGGGACTATAAAAGTCTGCATGACATGCTTTGGGTAGTAGACATACTATATTGCCTTTATCTTCATTCATACTATTACGTGTTCCACTTATTTAGCACTATATTCCTGTATGAGAGTCATGGCTTAGTGGTAGGTCATACAGACTAGTGTTACAATGGTCTTGTGGTAGGGCCTACTAGTATGCTCATATTCTGCTTTTGAGTTGAGTATAGGGCCTATCAATCAAAGTGCTGGAGGCACCTTTAAGCAGTTAAAGGGCTTAGTAGGTCTCACAGGAGCCAGGCTGTGTTGCAGATTCTGGTTGCTGCATATATCTTCACTATTTCCTGTAGTGAGTGTGTATGGCTACTGAGACCTACAACTATATTTCATATGTATTAATATATATTTATATATATGTATGTGTAGATATACATACCTTCACATATGTACATTACCTTACATTATTATGTACAAGCTAACAGGTAGCAGGGCTGTTTCTGTTCACACTGAACTAGTATGGGAATCCAGTAATTTGGCCATTAAAACTCTACCTGACATGCTTTGGATAGTACATCTCCTATATTGCCTTTATACTGATTCCTACTATTACATGTTATATTTATTTTAGCACTGTGTTCTTGCAAAGCAGGCATGGCTTAGTGGTAGGTCATACAGGCTACTGTTACCAAGGTCCTGGGTTTGAGACTGACAGTGTGGATTTTTTTTACTTTGCAAACTTTCAAACTGAGTACAGGACTTGTCAATCAAAGTGCTGAGGCCACCTTTAAGCAGTTAGAAGGGTAAGTAGGTCACACAGGGGTCAGGCTGTGTTGCAGATTCAGGTTGCTGCAATTATGTTCACTGTTTCCTGTAGTGAGTGTGTATGGCTACTGAGACCTACGACTATATTTCATATGTATTAATATATATTTATATATATGCATGTGTAGATATACATACCTTCACATATGTACATTACCTTACATTATTATGTACAAGCTAACAGGTAGCAGGGCTGTTTCTGTTCACACTGAACTAGTATGGGAATCCAGTAATTTGGCCATTAAAACCCTACCTGACATGCTTTAGATAGTACATCTCCTATATTGCCTTTATACTGATTCCTACTATTACATGTTATATTTATTTTAGCAGTGTGTTCTTGTAAAGCAGGCATGGCTTAGTGGTAGGTCATACAGACTAATGTTACCAAGGTCCTGGGTTCGAGACTGACGGTGGGAATTTATTTTTCTTAGCAAACTTTCAAACTGAGTACAGGACCTGTCAATCAAAGTGCCATAAAGGCACTTTTAAGCACTAAACCAGGTCTGCGCCGTTTGCGCTGAGCTCACGCATGCGCACTGGCGGTGAGCTCCGCTAACACAAGCACACCAGCGCTAATTTCTTTGAAAGAAAAGAAAAGGGGTGACAGGAAAGTGGTGAAAAGGGGTCACAAAGAGGGTAAGACAGTAGGGAAACAAGTGTGGGATTTGCAGGAGGGATGTAGGTAAGGCCCATAGATGCCCATGTCTTTGGCAGCAACAGCTGTGCATTTCCATGTATTTTGGTGAGACATTAGAAGCCTTTCACCCCTGAGAGAGGTGTCAGGACAACATTAATAGTTGTTGTAGAGCCAATTGTAATTAACTGTTTCAATGTCAAGCAGACATGTGTGCGACATGGACAGCTATGTATGGGGCGTAATTTTTTGTGGGTACAGAGTGCCCTTTTTTTTTTCAGGTGAGAGTGGTATGTCAGGTGAAGGAAGTCGGTATAGCTGGGGAGGTAGGTTGGGTAGGTTAACAGACAAGACAGACAAGACGCATACAGGGGCGGTGTATGACACACGTTGGGGGGTTACACAATTGACGGGGACGGAGGTTGGGATTTCCAAGATGCATGAGCCCACAGATGGCAACAGTGGAACTGATATCCCCACCCATAGGCAGTTGCCACTGTTCCTTTACAGCCCAGGACGGGGCTGTGCTGGGGGCTGTGTAGGCGGGGCAATGGCCGGGGCCGTTAGCTGTGCCACACGAGCCTCGAGCTGGCGTAGGGGCCCAAGAACAGTGTCTTGGATCTCCCTTCGCACCACAGACCGGACACCGCGGAGGGTGAGTGGACGAACCCCTCCGGCCACACTTGCAGAGGGGGGACGGGCCCCATCCCCTGCAGCGCTTCCACCCGAAGGTGGCACAGGGCCACCGGAGGGGGGTCCAGCCTGGGCACTAGTGCCAGGTGCATTCACCAGCTGAGGTGGGAGAGGTGGGTCCACTGGGACCTGCCTTCCCAAGCGTTCTAGGTTTGTGAGTAGTTATGTTAGTTTGGGTTAGTGGCATTGTATTCCATTCAGATTAGTTGTAACAGCATGCATTGGTATTCCCATCAAACAAACACCCAGATATTAACACCATTGAACAAGGGGCATATCAATATCACATGCATTATTTGAACAGAAATACACAGTCAAACAACATGCAGGGTTGATTAATGGCAACAGGCCATCAGATTTGCAGGTATGAACAGGGCACATGCACGAACAGACATGCATATATTTTTGAAACGGACAAATGTCCATGATTAATGAAATGTTCACATACCATTATTTAGTGGGTGTTGTTATATGGAATTATAGGGTTGGGCGGAGATAGAAAGTGATGACACATTCATATGTTACACATTGATTTACATTTATAATAGGTACACAATTAAGTTGAGGCTGATGTTTCAAAATAAATTTTATTTGACTGTCAAGCTACACCTGTTACAAATACATCACTATCCTACTTATTTTGAATCTGATCAGATACATCATCCTGCTACACTTTGATGACAGGACAGGGGACAACTATGGCTGTTTAGTCTGTCAGATAATCATTCATTCTATCTGCAAATTGTTTACTGTGATCACCATATACAGCATTTGGCTAGACATTCCAGATTCTGACACACTGAAATCAGTTTGGTATATTAAGTTGTACTTCCCACATGCATTTAGTTCTGTAGAAACACACTGGGGCTAATATATTCATGGTTATTACTACTTTATTTATTCATACATGACCCTTTCTGTCAGTCTCACACTTCCTGCAAATTCACAGTTCAGGTTGCTACTTCTAGGCTTTGTTCACATGTTAGACTAGTGGTGATTCAAACACTTTCCAACAGCCTCACTTCTGTCATGATTCAGCATTTCAACAGGGATATATCTCACATGTGACTACCTCAGATTCTGAAGCTGTACTCTTGAGACTACTGCAGGTTACACTATATTTAATTAATGGTGGGACATCTGTATGACAGCACTGTTTAATTCTATCAATTATATTTCCAGTTACACTTGCATACTGATGAACTTGTTGCAGCCATACCTGCAGACTTTCAAATCTTGCTTGCACATTATATTACTTTTAATCAATACACTGCAGTGTTCTGATACATGCTACAGTATAATATTTATTTACAAGTACTGAGTGGGGTTACTAACCTGCACGGTGGCGCATCCGCACCAGCCTACAGGCATGCATCTCGCGATTCATAGAGCGGACACCTGCAGCTGTAATACAAAGAAGTAATATTGGACTACACATCTCCATGGTATCAGCTAGTTGAAATCCTTACATACATAAGTAAAATGTAACTTACTCAGTAGTGGGGCGTTGGGCATATCCCGGGCCTCCTGGATCCATTCGGACAACTGGTCTTGCTTGCGTCGTTTCAAGTCCGCATGGTGGTGACGGACCTGCTCACCAGTGCGTGGAATGCCAGTAGCACTGGTCAGATCACGAGCCAACTGGTCCCATGCCTCTGCCCTATATGCTCCCCATGAGACCTGGCCCTGCATGAGTTGGGCCTCGTGATGGTGGACAAGGAGCCAGACCATGTATCTGGACTCCTCAATGCCCCAACGCTGTGCTCGAAAGCAACGTCCCTCACCTACTCCACTCATTCTGACTGCAGCTCTGATCTACAATCGTTTCTGCTGTGTATTCCTGCCTATGGGGCTTATATATGCCGATTTTCCCGCACATTTCTCTGATTGGCCATTTTGGAATTGTATCTACTTCACTGAAAATGCTTTATCATGCTCCATTCTGGATTTTATCCCATATATATGCTATTTCTGCATTTCTAGGTATTGCTGTCATGGCTTAGTGGTTTAGTACCTTGACTCTAGTGCATGGTATCCTGGGTTCGAATCTGGTAACTGATTTTTGATTTTCCTGACAGAAATGAGTTGAGACCTGTCAATCAAACATGCCAAAAGCACTTTTAAGCACTTAAAACCAGGTCTGCGCCGTTTGCGGAGCTAACGATGCGCACTGGCAGTTAGCTTGTGGGAGCGCGCAAACGGTGTGCGCTGGGATAAACCTTAATTGGCTAGTGACACACATGTTCAGCTAAGCACAGCTAGTTGCAAACAGTTTCACTCTGTTAAACCGATGCCTAGCAACAGGCACGCAGTTTACAACTTTTAAACACTACTCAGCTACGGGCACTCCGTCTCACAGCAGCTTACCTATCAGTACATTTCTGACTATTTTTGTTATTGTGTTACTTCAGAATATATGCTCCGTTTCATTCCATTTTACAAAAGGGAATACATTTACATGTGTACAATACTGTCAGGGGGCTTTTTAGTGCTTATTTACAAAAAAAAAAAAAAGGTTGTTGTGGGGGTTCGAACCCTGCCTTCCTACTCTTAGGCCGGCAACTCTATCGCTAAGCTATTACTTCTTGGCTTACTTTCCATATTTAGTTCTTATATCCTTTTCCACTGATTGCTAACTGTGATTGCGCTAGTAGCACACCCAAGCAGCGCACACAGTAGCAAACATTTACGGGTTTTAAAAAAAAGGTTTTAATTTAATTTTATTACATCTCTTCACTTTATACAGTGATGGTCTATCGGGGCATGTGTTGTGTAGTGTGTTTATGCACATTTCCATGGCCTCTCTCGTGGCTGTTTACTTTCAGCCATTCTAGTCTTCCGGGGGCGTGTCCGCTTGCAGGGCTTAGCCTACAGACACGCCCCCTACTCTCTTACACGGACCGTGTAAGAGTTATTAGTGTGATTCAGCATGCCTTATGCACCTCATGCATATGCATGACATGCTGACATCACACAGTTTCACTGCAGCCTCCGTGTAAGAGTTATAACTCTTACACGGAGGCTTCCTGAATCTGGCCCCATGTATTTCATGGTTATGAATTCTTATTAATTTAAATAAGTGCTTGAATACTTATGAACAGGTGCTGCATATTACTTTTTACAAGGTAAATCATTTATTTATTCTTTCTCTACTTCAAATGGTTATTAGTTCCCTTTTTTAACTGTTAGAGTTTGATTATTTTAGCTTTATATGAAATTAAAGCCACTTATTTTCACTTAGATTTTAAAAGGTTAAACTACTTATCTTATTAAAAGTTAATCGTTATTATGATGAAACATGTTAAATGGAACACTTTCTAATATCTTGGCATAGTTGAGTAATGTACTATTAAATATAATACAAGAAGCAAAAAATGACACTGTTACATTCTGGGATCTTAAAATGGTCCATTAGTGTGCTACTGATAGTATACTTGATATGCAATAGAACCCACATGCTATATTATAAAAAAGTATAAAAAATATAGATTTTATACATATAAAAGTTACTATTGGAATGGTATCAAATAATTAGAGTAACACTCACACTTTTACAAGTTAAACATGGACCACATATAATTGTCATTCTTTTAATGCAAGTTTATATGCTACATGTCCTTAAAAATGAGTCTGCTTTATATTAAACATCTCATGCAAATAGTGCTTGTTGAATCATTAAATGTTATTTCTTTAAATACAATAGCTTCTTAGTGGTTAACATATTTGAAATGTTTTTTTTTTTTTGTCTTTTTTAGTGGTTTGGAAGGGTGTGGGAATTTATGTATGGAGTAGAAGTGGCTTGGATTCACCTGTCAGTGTTTTTGTGTGAATTGTAGCTGATAAACTCTTCATTTGCAAGCCCTTGTCATGAGGACCAGCTTGAAGCAGCTTAATTAGAATCATGAGCAATTTTATGATGCTGCAGGAGTTCTGAAATTCTAAGAACTGTCCTGTCTAAAAGTAAATAATCATAATATTTTGAATCATATGCTAAAATGTCAATGAATACAAGTTAGATAATAAGCAAAAGGCAGTGAATTGCATTCTAAATCACTGTCAGTTATTAAATAGTTCTGAATGCTTGCAGTAAACCAAAAGGATAGTTTATATACTAGCTTACAGAATGACACTTCAGATAAAAAATTTAGGATTGCATTTCTCTGTTATTGTCTCTTTGTCTCTTTTTAATAATAACAGAACTTCATATCTCAGAACAATTTATTATGGGAAGTTTGAATCTTCAAAGGGAAGATTTTTCATGTTTGTTCTGATACTATTAGACGTAACATTTAAGGAAATAAAATAGGACTGATTCTAACAGTACTACATTAAAGAGTATCAGAAGTGTAACTTGTTAGAAGTGTAGCCATTGGTAGCAGTAGGGGTAGTTTCACTTCTTTGATATTCTGTGCTTAACTCCTGGCTTAGGGGGTTTGTCTTGCCATATAAGTGTTACATTTTGTGTTATTTCTGCTAAAATCTGTGCTTTTGGTGGCTAAGATTTACCTGCAATCAACTGGATGTATAAGCTAAATTAAGTACACTTTTATCTGCACTTTTTTCATATAGTACTGCATTTTATTTATTTTTTTCACTGAATATTAATTGAATTGAATAGTGTGGTCTCTCTGTGTCTCTACAGTTATTTCCCCACCCCCTCCCTGTTCTTGTTGTGGTGTTAATCCTGGTGGCTTTGAAATTGCATGCCCCTCTTGTAAATTTGTGGTTGGACACTCCTTCTGGGCCCATCTCATTTACTCACTCAGCTGAGCACAGTGAGATCATATGTTGATTTCAGACACTCCTACTAGTCCCATCTCTTCAGTTTTATTTACTGTGTACAGAGAGAGCATTTGGGAAGGACAACCCCTGTACCCTCTTAATCCTGCTCTGTTCACCCCTTGAAAAAAAATTATACTTAATTTAGCTGTCCTTACCGTAACTGTCTTAGTTTGCTGTTCTGTGTGCTCTTATCTGTCCAGTTGCTCTTACTCTGTACTTATTACTGCTTGTTATTACCTCCTAATTTAATGCCTTCTGTGTTAATTTTAGTCATTTGTTAATTTAATTGCAAAAAAAAATTCTAAGCATGTTTCCTGCCTTTCCTGTAACTAGTCTAGTCCAGATACAGATTTGCTGTATCCAGGACTGTTTGTAAGTTTCTGAGCCCTCCAAGCCTTTCTGTGTTGGAGGGAAGCCTACTAGTTTATCAGTGAGAGTGGTAAGCACTAGATAGCCTATCAACCACAGCAGTTGTTTATGGCCCAGAAATTGTAGTTTATTGGCCGTTTGGGCAGTTTTTCCATCTCTTTCAACTTTCTGGTTTAAAAGCCTGAGTTTGCACGTGTTTCCCACTTTTCCTGTAACTAGTCTTGCCCAGATACAAATTTGCTGTATCCAGGACTGTTTGTAAGTTTCTGAGCCCCCCAAAGCCTTTCTGTGTTAGAAGGAAGTCTTCTAGCTTATCAGTGAGAGTGGTAAGCACTAGGTAGCCTATCTACCAGAAGAGGAGTGGAGTCTGGCCCAGATATTGTAGTTCATTGGCCTTTTGGGCAGTTTTTTCCATCTCTTTCAACTTTCCGATTTAAAAGCCTGCATTTGTGCTTGTTTCACAACTTTCCTATAACTAGTCTAGTCTAGATGCAGATTTGCTATATCCAGGACTGTTTGTAAGCTTCTGAGCCCCCCAAGCCTTTCTGTGTCAGAAGGAAGCCTTCTAGCTTGTCAGTGGGAGTGGTAAGCACTAGGTAGCCATCTACCACAAGAGGAGTGGTCTCTGGCCCAGAAACTGCAGTTTATTGGCCGCTTGAGCAGTTTTCCATCTCTTTCAACTTTCTGGTCTAAAAACATGCATTTGCGCTTTTCCCACCTTTCCTGTAACTAGTCTAGTCTAGATACAGATTTGCTGTATCCAGGACTATATGTAAGCTTCTGAGCCCACAAAGCCTTCCTGTGTTGGAGGGAAGCCTTCTAGCTTATCAGTGGGAGTGGTAAGCATTAGGTAGCCTATCTACCACAAGAGGAGTGGATTCTGGTCCAGAAATTGCAGTTTATTGACCGTTTGGGCAGTCTTTCCATCTCTTTCAACTTTCTGGTTTAAAAGCCTGCATTTGCACTTGTTTCCTACCTTTCCTATAACTAGTGTAGTCCAGATTCAGATTTGCTGTATTCAGGACTGTTTGTAAGCCTCTGAGTGGTGCCAAAGTCTGGTCTTCAATTTTTCCCTTAGATCTGCTAGTTCTCTCCTCTCCTGCACTTTTACTAGCTTATTAGTCTAGCACTTTATCAGACTTCTTGTAGCAATTATTGTAGCACACAAAAGTGCTATCAGCACTAAACGTTCTACGAAAAAACTGATCCAGTACTTATTATTAATGCCCACCCCTCCAGGCATGTCTAAAGATCATGGGACATGTCTAAAGATCAGTTCCCTGTGCTTTCTCCTATTAACCTGGTGAACTTGGGCATCCTGAGGCAATGTAGCAACTGCCTCATTTACACTGAAAACCCTCTCCTCTTACCTCCCAACATTTAGACTTGCAAGAGATCCACTTATATATCCAAACTGGAAGCCATGCACTCTCCAGGCAAGACCAGAATAGCTGGTCAAGAGGAGAAGGTCAACACTTGCACCACACCACATGGAACATATTGCCCTCCAGAACACGCACCAGCACTGCCTTTACATAGCTTCATAGGTTCATAGGTTAGTACTAAGCTAATTGCCCTTGACAGCCATTTTAAGCCAAGCTAATTATCCCTTGTGAGACTCAAACCCTGCACCTTGTGTTTGTAAGGCAAACACCTTAACCATTAGGCCACCCTCCTGATCCCAACATAAAAACACAAACCACTCACCCACTTTCAAGGAAGCACTCAATAAAAATCTACCTAAACAGCAGAGACCTCCAAGGCAGAAATGCACTTGACCACCACAACACAGCACTAATCACAAGACACATAACTCTCCTAAACAATGTGCCACTCAACCAAAGTTCCTAAGGCAAAACAGCATGCCCAACACACAAGTCATAGGTGACTCAATAGTGAGGCACACTGATGTCCCACTCACTAGGTTGAATAAGGAGAAAGAAACAGTCAGCTGCCTGTCAGATGCCAGGATCTGCCACATAACACATGCACTCAGGTCCCTTAACAATGGGTGCAAATATGACTCAGTCATTGTACATGTGGGTGTGAATGACCTGAGACGTACCTCCCTGGACTACATGAAAAAAGATATGGAGGAGCTCTTGGATTATGTAGCCCAGGCTGGTATGACCCTAGCCCTGAACAGCAGCCTACCATCTCCCAGAATGATACCGCAGTACAAGCAGAAAATGATTGATTTCAACAATTGGCTAAGTTTCTGGTGTCACTCTAAGGGGATCCAGTATCTGTCTGCCTGGGATGACATGACTGACAGACCTCGATGCTTTGCCAGAGATGACCTGCATCTGTCTACCCTGGGCTTCCAGATACTGGCCAAGGCTCTTGCCAACCCTATAGTGCCTTTTTTAGGAGGTGTTCCAAAGACCAAATTACCACTGCAACAACTACAAACAAATGGAAGCTGAGGGTCATGCTGCTCAACGCTAGAAGTCTAAATCTCAAAATGCACTCACTCGAAACACATTCAAATGGAGGACATTGACATTTGTGCTGTAAAAGAGACCTGGTTCAAGGCAGCAGAAAACACCCCTACACTACCAGGCTATAACTCTTTCCACACCTTTCGGCCCCAGAACTTGGACTGAAGCTCCAAAGGTGGTGGTGTTTCCATATTCATAAAGGATGCACACACCTCCAGACTGGTAGCCCAATATAATGCATCAGAGATACTTCAGGCACAGCTAACACTGGGTAAGACAGCAATTCATGTCATAGCCTGATATAGGTCCCCAACCATGTTCCAATACTTGCACTCCATGTTCCTAAGCACCTTGGAGAATATTAGGGTCCAATCTATCACTCTCATACAAAGCAACTTCAACTACCCCTCCATTAACTGGGAGAACTACTCATGTACCAATACATTTGCCCAATATTTCCTGGAGTTCATTAATTCCAATGCCCTGGACCAGCTCATTCTTACCCCTACTGGAGGTAGCAACATCCTTGACCTGGTCATTACTAACATTGGTGACCATTGCTCTACACCAATAGTTAGCTCCTCCCTGGCTAGATTCGACCACAAACTAATCACCTTCGAAATACACATACCACCCACCCACCTCCACCCCCACAAAGGTAACCACCATGAAAAACTTCTCCAAAGCTAACTTTGGGCTCCTAGAAACAGAGATGGCTAACTTCATGGCATCCATGCAAATGGAGAATAGTTGCACGATTGCCGAATCATACACCAATGCACTGTACGAATACGTACATAAATGCATGGATCTTGCCATACTCAAAAGAACCAAGACACGCTCCTCCAAAAAAAGGAAGCCAATCTGTTGGTCCCCTGCTATAAACAAACTCTACAACAGGAGGAAAATGATGTGGAATAAGGTGAAGTCCCAAGACTGGAAAAAACTCCCTTATCAGCCTTAACAAAAAGTTGAGATCCCTCATCAAATCCTCTAAAGCTAGCTATGAAAACAGAATTGTAGCAGACAGTAAAGACAACCACAAGGCCTTCTATAGTTATGTAAAGAATCTCCATTGTAATACCCAGATTTCTTCTGAGCTACTGCACAATGATACCTCCTATACCGAGCCAACAGATATTGCCAATTTACTGGTCGACAGATTCAGTGCCAACTTTACCCCTTTCTCCCCCATAAAGGACCAATCACAATACCGGCAGATTACCAGGCACCCAGTATTAGTACTGCACAGGTTAAAACAGCACTGTCCAAGGCCAAGAATACAGTTTCTATGGGACCTGACAATATCCCTGGCTGTGATCTACATGAACTACAGAGTGGACTGGCACCACACGTGTGCCCTGTTCAATCACAACCTCACCTCAGGCTTTGTTCCTAACAAATAGTGCACTGCTACAGTCATCCTTCTCCACAAAGGAGGAGTGACTACAGTTCCTGAGAACTATCGCCCCATTAGCCTGACAAGTCTAATATGCAAAGCTATGGAATGCATCATTATGGACCTAATAAATAAGGATATAGAGAATCTCCAAACTTTGGATCCCACACAGTTTGGTTTTGTGAAGGGTAGATCATTCCGGCTCAGCTTGGTCGACTTCTTTGAGTTAGTCACCAGAGATGTGGATGAAGGCAAGGTGGTTCATACAGCCTACCTTGATCTGGCCAAGGCCTTTGATACCATTCCCCACTCAAGAATCAGAGAAAAACTCACTAAGCTAGGCATCAACCCCTATATTACTAGGTGAGTTGCAAGTTGGATCACAGATCAAACACCCAGTGTGAAAGTAGTTAACTCCAAGTCAGACTGCTGACTAGTCATGAGTGGAGTCCCTCAGGGTTCGGTCCTGGGTCTTCTCCTGTTTGGTATCGACTTCTCTGAAGTCCAGGCCAACACGAAAGGACACTGATTGACAAAGTTCACAGAAGATTGCAAGTTGGGAGCTATTATTAATGCCCCAAGTGATGTTGACATCCTACAGAATGGCCTCACTGAGACCAGCAACTGATGTCAGGACCATGGCCTATAGTCAATGCCAAAAAATGTGTTGTTATCCCCTTTGGGGAAAAAGCCCATTCCCATGAATTACCACATTGATGGTAGTCTCCTGAAAGCAGAAGGCATTATAAGAGATCTGGGAACACAGGTTGACAGCAACCTCTCTCTTGATCACCACATTGCCACTGTGGTCAGAAGGTCCTTCTAAATGGCACATCTCATTACTAAGGGTTTTGCATCCAAGAAGAAAGAGGTCATTGTCTCCCTCTACTCTTCTCTCATTAGTCCAATCATCGAGTACAATGCCCCATTTGGCATGTACCTCACTATACATCTGCAACAACTGGAGAGGCTGCAAAAGTACCTCACAAAGAGGATCCTAGGCCTTAAACCCTTGTACTATATGGACAGACTCAAAAAACTCCAACTATTCTCTGTTTCATATTACCTACTTAGAGGTGATCTCTGCTTGACTTACAAAGCCATGTCTGACCCAGCTCTGTTATGAATGCTACAGCTATTGAAATCCCAATCCCTCCACACCACATGCTCCAGAGACCTCAACCACATTACCAATATCAACAGAACATACTGGAGGGACAGGTTCAAAACCCAGAGAGTGCCCATGCTATGGAATAGACTCCCCATACATGTCAAGCAGAGCACCTCGCTGACCCTCTTCAAGAGAAATCTTGATGAGCGGATGGGAAATAGAAAATTCACTCCAGGCATAACTCCAGTGGCTCGTCTTGACAGAGGCACTGGGAATTAAGGTTGGGTGGCACAATGCCAGCGTAATCCTATTGCTAGGCTTGTGAAGACCCCAGGGCCATTAGCCAAGCACACACCTATGAATCTATGAAGCTAAATATATAAGGGTAACTATAAATATTCCATTATATGACATTCTAAACTAGGATTATATCTAAAATATAAAACCTAGGAATATAGTAATAGTAGAAGACATAGTATCCAAACAGATATAGAAACAGATCAGAATAGGTAAATATATAGTTAAAGAATATAAATATGTCTACAAGGGTGGGGTTTGGCATAGTAATTAAACTGTTCACCTTATAGGCACAAGATGCAGGGTTTCATTCTTACATGGGGAAATTATCTGGGCTTTGAATGGCCCACAAGGACAGTTAGCCTGGTACTAATTTATGAACTTAAGATCCTATGTACAACTTTATACGTAGTAAATAAAATAGAAAAAATATAAAATCATCTGACCTATAAACTAATAAAGATGAAAATAACAACTGAATTCCTTCCAATAGTAGACCAGAGATAAAATGTGAGGTACAGGGTGTGACGACCGTGCCTTGGCCCAGCAATCAAGGAGTCTTAATCCTCACCACTAACACAAGGGAGGTCATCTCCTAGAAGAGGAAAGGATAACTAATACACACAGTAAAGTACTATTTCCCTTAAGTGCACACAGAGATCACAGTCAGTTTGGGGCTGGTTGCTCCCTTACTTTCCAGGTCCCCAATACGACTCCCCACTGGCACAGCTATAGGATCCAGATCTCAGCCTAGCTGGCAAAATAACCTCCAGTACCCTCTCTCTCCAATCAGTGCTTCGTGTCCCTGCCCAGGTAGCTGACACACACCCACACTTTGAGATATGTATTTATACAACTTCGCAGACACTCCTGGGATAGGCTGACACAGATTTGCTATCTGTGCCCCTTTACCCAGACTATATGGTGGTAATTCCTGCCACCACCAGCTAAATAATTATCAGCTACCCAAAGGCCCTTAAAAGGGTGTCCAATTATTACTGTGCAATATTATTATCCAATTGGTAATGTGACTATTCAGTATAAGGCTTATTAGAGTGCCCTATTACAATAATGTCTATAAATATGTAATGTACTCTAGAGTTTACTTTGTCTCTACACAAACCAGCCACAGGTGAAGGTTTTTAAGATATTTAATAATAAATAATTAAAACACAAGAAAATACTACTACACCACAGAGATATCAAAGAGTTCAGAGATCACACAGAAACTTAAAACAATACAGGAGGACAGGTCTGATGTCAAACTTAATCTAACTTTCTAATCTTTAGCTATAATAGTGCTATAATCTTACTTACATACATAAAGAGCAAGCAGTGCTGGGGTCGATGGTCCAAGACAAATGCTTTCCGTCTCTCACTGAACTATAGTTTTTAAAACACTAACAAACAGCTCTGCTAAGGCCCTCCCAAATTACATCATTTTGACACTTAGGTTTTCCCACTATTCACATTACATCATTTTGACAGTCTGGAGTTCCCAGGCCACAAACTGCATTATTTAGCAATCTAACATCTGCTCAGGAAACTACAACAATAAAAGACATTTCACATGTATACTCTAACAATTATTCCTTAAGTTAAGACAATAGAAAGATTGTGTTCAGCCAGATGCTTCGGCACCACTTTTTTTTAGATAATTGCAACTTCAAAGAACATTTGAAATGCTTGGCTTGATTTTCCTTACAGCAGATGCCAATGTTGCAACAATCTTGAAGTTCACATTTTACAGTGTTTTCTTTCATTTAAAATCACAAGCCTGTATTTTACATTTATTTATACAAATGCTAGAATTATGTATCAAATTGTATTTTACTAGGCTGGCAGCCTTGCCCATCTTTCCCCAATCTTCACACAGGGAAAGATAACTGTAGAGATATTCAGTTTGGTCAATGTATAATAAATTTTCTGTACACCTGTTTAACTTTTCTTATTTGTAGTAACTCACTGATGGGCTTTTTTAAGATCATGCATACTAAAAAATGAGACACATTAATATTAATCGGAAACATGAACTAATCTTTGTTAGTCTAATGGACAATTTGAGACATAGTTTGTTTTTCTTTTACAGCAAATTAGGAATAAGTTATTCCACGGTAGAATGTTTTAGGGTTAGATCATTAGGTAACTTATTATTTCTTTCAAAAGTTTTGTCCATAGCTAAAGAATTCATATTGTTATATATAAAGTATATAGTAAGTTTTATATATAAATGCAATTTCAACAGATCTGTGTTTTTTTCCACTCTTATATAAATGTCTGATTTTAAATGCATATCTATTAATATTAATGGATTGAATAATCCAGTAAAGATGGGGCATCTGTTCAAATAATTATAATTACATAAAGCTCAATTAGTATTTCTACAGGAAACAAACTTTCATTAAAGAATTATTTGATTTTTTAGCAGGTTCTGGCTTTCAAGCTAAAAGAAAAAGCACCCTCATTTTATGGAAAACTTTACCAGTAATGCCTAAAGTAAAAGATACCTATTTTTATAAAATGGTATGTTAAACATTGTTATAATTGAATGGAACAGAAAACTATATATATATTGGTGAACTCTTATATTGGATTCCAGCGGTTGGAGCTAAATTACTTAGACACTATAGCCTATTACATGAAAGGTGAAGTCATGATGGCTGGTGATTTTAATTATATTTTATCAGACAAAGATTGCACTGCAGATAGAAAGGTGAGAATCACATCTTCAGCCAAACACTTAATGAATTTTGTAAATCAAATGAATTTAAAGGATATATATATATATATATATATATATATATATATATATATATATATATATATATATAAGCTAAGGAAAACACACTCAATTCAATGTACCCATTATTCATATAAATATGGAACACAAACAAATATTGATGACATTTTTGTCTCAAACAATCTGTTAGTACGTATCAGAGAAGTTTCAGTAGTTTCATGTCCATTACCAGACCATAATGCTATAATCTTTAATATTATTTTAAAAATTGACAATCTAATACATATCATGAGATTGCCAGCATGCATTATTAAAATAAAAGGATTCAAGGTTTGGTATGTTAAAGAGAACAGACATTTCCTAGAAATAAACATGAATGGTGAAGAAACTGACATTGTCCTGTGGGATTCACTAAAGGCTTACTTAAGTGGAAAAGTGTGGGTATATTAGTAAAAAAAGAGAATAGGACAAAGAATTGAATACACTACAGGCCAAAATAAATACACTGAAGATAAATCTAAAACCAAATTACATTATCAGTCAGTTTGAACTTAAAAACTTAAAATATGTTGAAATTCTAAATAATAAAGTTTCATCAAACCCAGAAAAATTTAAACTTCAGACATATTCAGTAAACCCTTTAAGCTTCCGTACACTTGCTCTTAAATCAAGGGAAATGAATAAACTAAATAATATCAAATAAATTATAACACATATAAATAATAAAAAAGTAGAACAGATATTAAAGGTATTCTTGAGGGCTTTAAAATATTTATGAAAATATAAATTATAATACAAATAACCTGGATAATAATGATATAGTTGAAACATTTCTAAGGGAAATATAGATAATAAATTAACAAGTGAACAAATTAAAAAAATTGATAGACCATTCACATTATCAGAAATAAAAGATACAATGTAAAGTTAAAAATAATGAGGTGCCAGGCTTTGATGGTCGTAAACCTGAATTATATAAAATACTACTGGATAATATAGTTAAAATATTAGATAAGGTCTATAATGAAATAAAAACAACTGCTGAAGCCCCACCCCCCTCATTGAAATATTCCCTCATATCACCTATTTTAAAACAAGATAAGAATGCTACAAAGTGTTCATCATACAGACCCCTTTCACTTTTAAATGTGGACTGTAAGATGTTCATGTCCATTTTAGCTAGCAGAAATAATCTGCTTATACCTAAACTAACTAACAGTGGTCAAACTGGGTTTATTTGACTAGACAAGTACATGGTAATATAAGAAGAATGCATACATTAATAGACTATGCAAATAAAACAAAACAAAGTTTCTATCACTAGCCTTGATTTAGCTAGGGCTTTTGACTCATTTAGTTGGTAGTACCTGTTTAAAACACTTAAAGTGTATAATTTCTCACATGAGCTAATTGCATTGATTTCTGTATTATACAATAATTGTTGTGCTTATGTTAAAATAGGTTCTCTTCTTTGTAATTCCTATAAATTACAAAAAGGCACAAAATAAGGTTGTCCATTATCACCTTTACTTTTTGCATTAACTATAGAACACTTTGCTAATAGTATTAGATCCAATAAGAAAATTAATGGTATCAAAATAAAATAAAAAAGAAAAGAAAAAGAAAAAAAATACTTGGGAATTGCATGCACAAGCAAATCATGGAACACCTACTTTAGGAAAATCTGATTACCCCTTCACAACACAGCTTTTGTCCAAAGCATAGCACAATACTGCCCTACTATCCTTTATCAATACAATCTCTCAGGCCAAGGACAATGACAAACTAGTTTTATACTTATTCCTAGATCTTTCAATAGCAAGTGACACATTGTCTCACTCCAATCTTCTGGACAAACTCACTAAGCTCAGTCACTCCCCCGCTATTAGCTGGTTTTCCAGCTACTTCTCCAACTGACTACAGTCAGTTAAATGGCTCTCCGCTGTCTCCCCTCCACTCCCTGTCAAAATGGGTGTCCCGCAAGGATCAATTCTTGGGCCATTACTCTTTAATATTTTCACTAATTTACTTTACACAGCCTGCCTCAATCTACTCTCATCCAATATGCTGATGACTCTACTGTCATCACCATAGCAGGTACCCCCACCCCTGACTTATATTCCATTACTCAGAAATCCTTCAATTCCTTTGAGTCCTGGCTATCCCGCAACCAGCTAATTCTAAATGCTAAAAAGACTAAACTCTTACTTTTCTCCCCAAAAGCCTAAATAACCTCAAGTCCACCTTCACTATCCACTCTCTAGACAACACACCCATCCTAGTTGAACCCCACACTAAACTTCTAGGGGTCTTAATTGATGAGCAACTAAAATTCAGTTTGAACAACAACTCTATAAAAAGAAACATCAAAACTCGGCCTACTATATATAAACAAAAAATACCTATCCAATAATGCCAAGATTACCGTTTCTCATACCTACCTCTTACCAAGCCTAATATACAGCTCCCAGATCTTAAAATTTTTCCAAAATTTAGCCTTTTTTAAAAAACCCTTTAAAGGAAACCACCTGGCTAAATTTCTTTTTTCTTATTATCAATAATTTTTCAAGTTTAAAAAGGTTTTTCGTTTCCTTAAAAACAAAACCAAAATGGTTTTCCATTACACCCTTTTTTTTTGCTTCTTAAAAAAATTTTTAAAATTAACCATAGAAAAAATTTTTCAAAATAAGATAAAGGAAAAAAAAACTTGGGAATTTGCAACAAAACAACCCTTTCTTTGGAAAACGATTACCTTTTAAACTTGGTTGACTTTTTGAAACAGTCACCAAAGCCATTGATGAGGAAAGGCAGTCCATACAGCCTACCTCGATCTGGCTAAGGCCTTCGATACAATACCCCATTCGGGTATCATTGAAAAACTCATCAGCTTAAATGTCAACCCATACATCACAAGATGGGTTGCAAACTGGCTGAGTGACAGAACCCACAGGGTCAGAGCTGCTGGCGCCATGTCAGACTCAAAGCCTGTCACAAGTGGTGTCCCACAGGGCTCAGTCCTGGGCTCCACTCTTGTTTGGCATCTACTTTTCAAGTACAAGCAAACACAGGAGGGTTATGGCTGACAAAGTTTGCAGATGACTGCAAACTGGCCATAGTAGAAAACACATCTGACACAGATATCCTTCAGAAGGGTCTCACAGAAACGGATAACTGGTGCCAGAGCCACGGCCTAAAGTTAAATGCCAAAAATGCATAGTCATACCCTTCGGAAAAACAAGGTTACCCCTAGCTACCAAATAGGTGGCAATCCACTGAGCACAGAAGAAGTTATCAGGGACCTGGGGACCCAGGTTGATAGTAGTCTGTCATTCGACACCCATGTAGCTAAAGTAGTTAGGAAGACCTTCTACATTGCCCACCTTATCATGAAGGGATTCTCATCTAGATCAAGGGAGGTCATAGTCTCCCTTTACTCATCACTCATCAGACCAATGATTGAGTACAATGCCCCATTGAATGCATCTGACCCGACACTTGCAGCAGCTGGAGAGGCCACAAAGTTCCTCACCAAAAGGATAAAGGGTCTCAAAAATCTGTCCTATGCTGCCCGACTGAAAGAACTCCAGCTCTATTCAGTCGCCACCGCTTGCTCAGAGGTGACCTTTGCCTAACATACAAGGCCATGTCAAACCCAGATTTGATGAATATGCTTCACCTCAAAATCTAGATCCATCAGAGCCACAAGGCGGGAGACTTAAACCTTGACACGGCTATTAATAGGACGTGCTGGAGGGATAGATTCATCACCCAAAGACTCCCTATGCTGTGGAACAAAATCCCGGTACATGTGAGGCAGAGCACCTCGCTGGCCTTGTTCAAGAGAAATCTTGACTAATGGATGGGAGATCGCAGATATACCCCAGGGATTACCTCAGTGTCACTGCTCGACAGAGGCACAGCAAAATAATGGGTATAGTTCCCCATACTAAAGGGGTGGCGTAAGCCACAAAACAATGGGCTAGGCTTGTAAATGCCCTTGGGCAGATAGCCTAGTATGAACCTATGAACCTATGAACCTATTCCTGCCACCACCAGCTAAATAATTATCAGCTACCCAAAGGCCTTTGAAAGGGTGTCCAATTATTACTGTGCAATATTATTATCTAATTGTTAATGTGACTATTCAGTCTAAGGCTTATTAGAATGGCCTATTACAATAACCTCTATAAATATGCAATGTACTCTAGAGTTTACTTTGTCTCTACACAAACCAGCCACAGGTAAACGTTTTTAAAATATTTAATAATAAATAATTAAAACACAAGACAATACTACTATACCACAGAGATATCTAAGAGTTCAGAGATCACACAGAAACTTAAAACAATACAGTAGGACAGGTCTGATGTCAAAGAAAAACACTTAATCTAACTTTCTAATCTTTAGCTATTCCTAAGAGAAAACACAGTGCTATAATCTTACTTACATACATAAAGAGCAAGCAGTGCCGGGGTTGATGGTCCAAGGCAAATGCTTTCAGTGTCTCATTAAACTATAGTTTTTAAAGACTAACAAACAGCTCTGCTAAGGCCCTCCCAAATTACATCATTATGACACTTAGTTTTTCCCAGTATTCACATTACATCATGTTGACACTTGGTCTGGAGTTCCCTGGCCACAAACTGCATTATTTAGCAATCTAACACCTGCTCAGGAAACTACAACAATAAAAGACATTTCACATGTACACTCTAACAATTATTCCTCAAGTTAAGACAATAGAAAGAATGTGTTCAGCCAGATGCTTCGGCACCACTTTTTTAGATAATTGTAACTTCAAAGAACATTTGAAATGCTTGGCTTGATTTTCCTTATAGCAGATGGCAATGTTGCAACAATCTTGAAGTTCACATTTTACAGTGTTTTCTTTCATTTAAAAGCATAAGCCTGTATTTTACATTTATTTATACAACTGATAGAATTATGCATCAAATTCTATTTGACTAGGCTGACAGCCTTCGCCCATTTTTCCCCAATCTTCACATCTCTTCCCCCCAAAGAACTCAAGCTAGTTTTTCAAGTGACCCGTGAGAAACACTGCTTGAGAGTGTTAGGTCTATCCTAGGGTACCTTACCCCATTCCTGTCTTGAGAGCCCATCTGCATTGGCATTGCTACTCCCACTGCAGTGCTGCACTGACATATCATATGCTTGCAACCCCAGGCTCCATCTTAGCAATCTGGCATTTTGCTGACTGGCTCTGTTTAACCATATTGGAGGGGTGTGATCTGTCATTACGGTGAATTTTCTTCTGTACAGATAAGGCTGAAGTTTCTGTAATGCCCACACTATAGCTAGACCTTCCTTTTCTACAGCTGCATAGCATTCCTCCCTATGTTGAAGCCTATGACTGAGATAAACCTCTGTGTGCTCTTCCTCCTCTGAAGAAATCTGGCTAAGTACAGCCCCCACCCCATGGTTTGAAGCATCCACTTGCACAACAAATTATTTGCTGTAATCTGGACTGGCTAACACAGGGGATCTTCCCAAAGCTTCTTTAAGCTTCTGAAATTCCTGCTCACATGCTGGGGTCCACACTACCTTATCTGGCCTGTTCTTCCTTGTCTGTGAGGGGAGCAGCTATGGTACTATAACTGGGGACAAACTTTCTGTAGTACCCTGCTGTCCCTAAGAATGCCCTCACCAGCTTTTTGGTAACAGATGTAGGTCATGCCTGAATAGCTTCCACTTTGGCAGGTTTTGGCCTTATCATACCACTCCCCACTCTATGTCCTAGGTAGGAGACCTCTGCCATACCCACCTGACATTTGCTTGGATTAATGGTCAATTCTACCCTCTGTAGTCTGCCCAGAACCTCCATGACATGCTGAAGGTGCTGTTGCCAGGAATGGTTGTAGATAGCAATATCATCAAGGTAAGCAAGGGCAAACCCTCCTGCTCGGATATTACCCACCAGCCTCTGGAAAGTGGCTGTGGCATTCTTCATCCCAAAGGGCATCTTTGTGAACCCATATAAGCCAAAAGGAGTCACAAAGGCTGAGTTCTCTCTAGCACTGGGAGTCAAGGGCACCTGCCAGTAACCCTTGGTAAGATCAATGGTTGTAAGATACTTAGCCCCACCCAGCTGCTCTAGGGCCTCATCTGTCCTAGACATGGGGTAAGCATCTGACCCTGTGTGGCTATTTAATTTCCTGTAATCCACACAGAACTTAGTGCTCCATCTTCTTTGGCAGCAACACCACTGGTGAGGCCCAGGGACTGTTGGACTCTTGAATCACCCCTAGTTCCAACATCTCCTCTACCTCCTCACTCAGACTCTGTTTGACTCTCTCAGGCACCCTATAAGGGGCCTGCCTAATAGGCCTTTGATTCCTGCATCCACCTGGTGCTGCAATAGCTGGGTGCATCCTGGTTTCCCAGTGAACACCTCCCCAAATTCCTGCAACACTGCTTGGGTTTATCAAACCTGGGTAGGAGATAGCTGGTGGGACATTGCTACCCCTTCCACCGAGGTGTCAGCCTGAGCCTCACTGAGGAGATCAGTCCCCAGATCTCCCTCATGCTCCTCCTGCAATCCACTGCAAATGCTCAGCACAAGGGCTCCCCTATCATGATAAGGTTTCATCATGTTAACATGGTACAATTTGGCCCTTGCCATCTGCCTAGCACTTCCACCATGTAGTTAACATCACTTACCTTTCTTACCACTTTATAGGGTCCCTGCCAAGCTGCTTGCAGCTTGTTGTGTCTAACAGGAATGAGAACCATTACCTGCTGCCCCAAAGCATATTCCCTAGCTCAAGCATTTCTGCCATACCACACATCTTTCTGTTGTTGGAATTCTGCCAGGTTCTCCTGGGCCAAGCCCATGAGTTCCCTGAACCTTGTCCTGAGGTTTAGGATATATGCCACAACAGACTCCTTGTGAGACTCACACTCATCTTCCCACTCATCTCATATTAAATCTAGAGGTCCCCTCACCCTATGCCCATATAGCAACTCAAAGGGTGAAAAACCTGTGGATTCCTGGGGAACCTCTCTGTAAGCAAACAACAGATGGGGCACATATTTGTCCCGCTCCCTCTTAAACTGATCTGCAAATACCCATAGCATGGACTTGATTGTAGAGTTTAACCTCTCAACAAGACATTTTTTTCTGGGGATGGTAGGGGGTGGTCTTCATGTGCTTCACCCCACAGGACTTCACAGACAAGCCAGCAGGTCTGACATGAAATTGGCACCTCGGTCAGTCAGTATTTCTTTTGGGAAACCTACCCTGCTGAAAATCTCTAACAAAGCATTTGCCACTTTCTCTGCCTCAATGGAAGACAAAGCCACTACCTCAGGGTATTGTGTAGCATAATCCACTAGCACTAGGATGCACTTTTTCCCTGTGGAACTTGGGGTACTCAGAGGACCCACAATATCCATAGCTACCCTCTGAAATGGCTCCTCAATCACAGGCAAAGGCATCAAAGGAGCTCTCACCTTGTCTACTGCCTTGCCTACCATTTGGCACTGCTCATAGGTCCTGCAGTTCCATGTTACATCTCTGGAAATTCCAGGCCAATCGAAATTTTGCATAATATGCCTCTTTGTACGTTTTATGCCCACATGACCTGCAAAAGAAATATCATGGGCTATGGCTAAAAGCACCAGATGATAAGCTCTAGGCACTACCAACTGCTGCACTCTCTCACATTCTAGCCCTCCCTCAGGGGTCCCCTCTCTGTATAGTAACTCTTTGTCCCAGTATATAGATCCCCCTTCCCTTGAGAATCAGGTACCTCCCTAGCTACCTGCATCAGGCCTTACAATGTAGAGCCTGAGAGCTGATCTTATCTCTACTCCCTCCTTGTAACCCTTCCCAGCTCCCCTTCCACAGGAAGTCTGGCATCCTCTGACAGTGGTGCCTCACTGTCAGCCTGGGTGCTACTACTCACCTCTACCTTTGCAGCTACCCTGTCCAAGGGAACATCAGTACCCACAAACAGCTGGGGCACACATTCAGTCTCACTGCTACAGCATAGCTCACTCCCTGAAGTAACCACCTCAGCAGTCCTGGCTGCAAGTACGCAGTCTGTCTGGGTCTCCCCCAGGCTACCAGACCCACATGCTTGTCTCCTAGCCTCACTGCGTGTAACTGCATAAGCACATAGTACTGCCTCATTCAAATCCTTCCCTCTCAGGACATCTGCAGGATGGTATTTCCATACCCCTGTTGTCTCAAGACAACCTACTGTTGGCATTTTGTCTGTCCCACTTATTGGCTCCCTCATCTTTGGTTCCCCAGCTTACCTCCATGAACGTCTGTATGCCACATGGCCCCACTGGTTGCATTCAAAACATTTAACCCTAGCTCCTGCACATGTACCTGGACTAGTGGCTCCCCCTGCTACTGGCAGATTCTGTTTGGCAGTCTTTGCTGCCCACCATGGGTTCCTTTATACCAATGAGCAGTACTGGGGGTCCCCTTCCTGTGCAGGGCTGCCCTGATGGCCAGGTATATGTCTCCCTTTCTCCCCAACTCATCTGAAGTAGCACATTGTCTATCAGCTAACCAGATTCTCATGTACACAGGCAAAGTGCTAAGGGCTTGCTCCCTCACCGAAAGGTCTGCCAGCTCTTCAAAAGTGGTGACCTGATATCCACTCACCCAGCTATGAAAATAAATGCTCAGTTCAATAACATATTCACATACATTTTCATCTGTTTTGCGTATATGCTCACAAAACATTTTCCTATATATTTCAGGTGTTAGCTTAAAACATTTTAACAGACATTTCTTTACAGCAGTATAATCAAAACAGACAGAGTCAGGCATTTGTGATATACAATTTACAGCTTTCCCATGGAGTTAGGGGGTCAGGATCCATACCCAGAGCCTTTGGTCAACACTATACTGTTTGCATACTCTTTCAAACATGTGAATGAAATTATCAAAATTATCCTCCTCTTTAAATTGCAGAAGAAATTTACTGACCTGTTGTGCTTCTGGGGCACAGTTACTCCTTTCCCCATTACCTCCATGACTCTTGCGAAGAGTCAGCATTTCCCTCTTATGCTTCCTCTGACGCTCCTTTTCTTCAGCTTCTATCTACATATGTCTGGCCTCCAACTCAAGTCCCTTTAGCTTCAGCTAGATTTTTAAGTCCATTGCAGAAAGGTTGAGCTGTTCATTCTCTGAGGATACTGCATTTCTACTGCCAGTCTGATTGTCCTTTGCAGAAACGTTAAGCTCTCCATTCCCCAAGGATATTGTATCTTCACTGCCAGTCTGATTGTCCTTCTGGATGGTGTTTCCTGATGCAGCTGTATCCAAGGCTGCAATCAGGTCTGCCTCAGTCAGGTTTCCATTCACCAGTCCCCTAGCCTGGCAGATCTCCACCAGCTGGCTCCTTGTCAGCTTTCCATAGTCCTGTGTTGACATGCTGCTTGCTCACCCTGACTAACTAAGCTAACAAAAGAAATAAAACAATTGTTATCTGAACAAGGAGTATACTCTGTGTGGCTGATTTAGAGTACAAAATACTTTCAGAGATCACTGTACATAAGCTTTAGGATTCACTCTACCTACACAACTGCCACACAGATGCGAGGATATCTTATCCCAACCACTGCCACCACTTGTGATGACCGTGCCCTGGCCCAACATCAAGGAGCCTCAATCCTCACCACTAACACCAGGGAGGTCATCTCCTAAAAGAGGAAAGAATAACTAATACACACAGTAAAGTACTATTTCCCTTAAGTGCACACAGAGATCACAGTTAATCTGGGGCTGGTTGCTCCTTTGCTCTCCAGATCCCCAATAAGACTCCCCACTGGCACAGCTATAGGGTCCAGATCTCAGCCTAGCTGGCAAGCTAACCTCCAGTACCCTCTCTGTCCAACCAGTGCTTCGTGTCCCTGCCCAGGTATCTGACACACACCCACACTTTGAGATAAGTATTTATACAACTTCACAGACACTCCTGGGAAAGGCTGACACAGATTCTCTAGCTGTGCTCCTTTACCCAGACTATATGGTAGTAATTCCTGCCACCACCAGCTTAAAAATTATCAGCTACCCAAAGGCCCTTAAAAGGGTGTCCAATTATTACTGTGCAATATTATTATCCAATTGGTAATGTGACTATTCAGTATAAGGCTTATTAGAGTGCCCTATTACAATAATGTCTATAAATATGCAATGTACTCTAGAGTTTACTTTGTCTCTACACAAACCAGCCACAGGTGAATGTTTTTAAGATATTTAATAATAAATAATTAAAACACAAGAAAATACTACTACACCACAGAGATATCTAAGAGTTCAGAGATCACACAGAAACTTAAAACAATACAGTAGGACAGGTCTGATGTCAAACTTAATCTAACTTTCTAATCTTTAGCTATAATAGTGCTATAATCTTACTTACATACATAAAGAGCAAGCAGTGCTGGGGTCGATGGTCCAAGACAAATGCTTTCAGTCTCTCACTGAACTATAGTTTTTAAAACACTAACAAACAGCTCTGCTAAGGCCCTCCCAAATTACATCATTTTGACACTTAGGTTTTCCCACTATTCACATTACATCATTTTGACCGTCTGGAGTTCCCAGGCCACAAACTGCATTCTTTAGCAATTTAACACCTGCTCAGGAAACTACAACAATAAAAGACATGTCACATGTATACTCTAACAATTATTCCTTAAGTTAAGACAATAGAAAGATTGTGTTCAGCCAGATGCTTCGCAACCACTTTTTTTAGATAATCGGAACTTCAAAGAACATTTGAAATGCTTGGCTTGATTTTCCTTACAGCAGATGGCAATGTTGCAACAATCTTGAAGTTCACATTTTACAGTGTTTTCTTTCATTTAAAAACACAAGCCTGTATTTTACATTTATTTATACAAATGATAGAATTATGTATCAAATTCTATTTTACTAGGCTGGCAGCCTTGCCCATCTTTCCCCATTCTTCACACAGGGATAGATAACTGTAGAGATATTCAGTTTGGTCAATGTATAATACATTTTCTGTACACCTGTTTAACTTTTCTTATTTGTAGTAACTCACTGATGGGCTTTTTTAAGATCATGCATACTAAAAAATGAGACACATTAATATTAATTGGAAACATGAACTAATCTTTGTTAGTCTAATGGACAATTTGAGACATAGTTTGTTTTTCTTTTACAGCAAATTAGGAATAAGTTATTCCACGGTAGAATGTTTTAGGGTTATATCATTAGGTAACTTATTATTTCTTTCAAAAGTTTTGTCCATAGCTAAAGAATTCATATTGTTATATATAAAGTATATAGTAAGTTTTATATATAAATGCAATTTCACCAGATCTGTGTTTTTTTTACACTCTTATATAAATGTCTGATTTTAAATGCATATCTATTAATATTAATGGATTGAATAATCCAGTAAAGATGGGGTATCTGTTCAAATAATTACAATTACATAAAGCTCAATTAGTATTTCTACAGGAAACAAACTTTCATTAAAGAATTATTTGATTTTTTAGCAGGTTCTGGCTTTCAAGCTAAAAGAAGAAGCACCCTCATTTTATGGAAAAATTCACCAGTAATGCCTAAAGTAAAAGATACCTATTTTTATAAAATGGTATGTTAAACATTGTTATAATTGAATGGAACAGAAAACTATATATATATTGGTGAACTCTTATATTGGATTCCAGCGGTTGGAGCTAAATTACTTAGACACTATAGCCTATTACATGAAAGGTGAAGTCATGATGGCTGGTGATTTTAATTATATTTTATCAGACAAAGATTGCACTGCAGATAGAAAGGTGAGAATCACATCTTCAGCCAAACACTTAATGAATTTTATAAATCAAATGAATTTAAAGGATATATATATATATATATATATATATATATATATATATATATATATATATATATATATAAGCTAAGGAAAACACAGTACCCATTATTCATATAAATATGGAACACAAACAAATATTGATGACATTTTTGTCTCAAACAATCTGTTAATACGTATCAGAGAAGTTTCAGTAGTTTCATGTCCATTACCAGACCATAATGCTATAATCTTTAACATTATTTTAAAAATTGACAATCTAATACATATCATGAGATTGCCAGCATGCATTATTAAAATAAAAGGATTCAAGGTTTGGTATGTTAAAGAGAACAGACATTTCCTAGAAATAAACATGAATGGTGAAGAAACTGACATTGTCCTGTGGGATTCACTAAAGGCTTACTTAAGTGGAAAAGTGTGGGTATATTAGTAAAAAAAGAGAATAGGACAAAGAATTGAATACACTACAGGCCAAAATAAATACACTGAAGATAAATCTAAAACCAAATTATATTATCAGTCAGTTTGAACTTAAAAACTTAAAATATGTTGAAATTCTAAATAATAAAGTTTCATCAAACCCAGAAAAACTTAAACTTCAGACATATTCAGTAAACCCTTTAAGCTTCCGTTTACTTGCTCTTAAATCAAGGGAAATGAATAAACTAAATAATATCAAATAAATTATAACACATATAAATAATAAAAAAGTAGAACAGATATTAAAGGTATTCTTGAGGGCTTTAAAATATTTATGAAAATATAAATTATAATACAAATAACCTGGATAATAATGATATAGTTGAAACTTTTCTAAGGGAAATATAGATAATAAATTAACAAGTGAACAAATTAAAAAAAATGATAGACCATTCACATTATCAGAAATAAAAGATAAAATGTAAAGTTAAAAATAATAAGGTGCCAGGCTTAGATGGTCGTAAACCTGAATTATATAAAATACTACTGGATAATATAGTTAAAATATTAGATAAGGTCTATAATGAAATAAAAACAACTGCTGAAGCCCCCCCCCCATCATGGAAATATTCCCTCATATCACCTATTTTAAAACAAGATAAGAATGCTACAAAGTGTTCATCATACAGACCCCTTTCACTTTTAAATGTGGACTGTAAGATGTTCATGTCGATTTTAGCTAGCAGAAATAATCTGCTTATACCTAAACTAACTAACAGTGATCAAACTGGGTTTATTTGACTAGACAAGTACATGGTAATATAAGAAGAATGCATACATTAATAGACTATGCAAATAAAACAAAACAAATTTTCTATCACTAGCCTTGATTTAGCTAGGGCTTTTGACTCATTTAGTTGGTAGTACCTGTTTAAAACACTTAAAGTGTATAATTTCTCACCTGAGCTAATTGCATTGATTTCTGTATTATACAATAATTGTTGTGCTTATGTTAAAATAGGTTCTCTTCTTTGTAATTCCTATAAATTACAAAAAGGCACAAAATAAGGTTGTCCATTATCACCTTTACTTTTTGCATTAACTATAGAACACTTTGCTAATAGTATTAGATCCAATAAGAAAATTAATGGTATCAAAATAAAATAAAAAAGAAAAGAAAAAGAAAAAAAATACTTGGGAATTGCATGCACAAGCAAATCATGGAACACCTACTTTAGGAAAATCTGATTACCCCTTCACAGCACAGCTTTTGTCCTAAGCATAGCACAATACTGCCCTACTATCCTTTATCAATACAATCTCTCAGGCCAAGGACAATGACAAACTTGTTTTATACTTATTCCTAGATCTTTCAATAGCAAGTGACACATTGTCTCACTCCAATCTTCTGGACAAACTCACTAAGCTCAGTCCCCCACCCCCACCACTATTACCTGGTTTTCCAGCTACTTCTCCAACTGACTACAGTCAGTTAAATGGCTATCCACTGTCTCCCCTCCACTCCCTGTCAAAATGGGTGTCCCGCAAGGATCAATTCTTAGGCCATTACTCTTTAATATTTTTACTAATTTACTTTACACAGCCTGCCTCAATCTACTCTCATCCAATATGCTGATGACTCTACTGTCATCACCATAGCAGGTACCCCCACCCCTGACTTATATTCCATTACTCAGAAATCCTTCAATTCCTTTGAGTCCTGGCTATCCCGCAACCAGCTAATTCTAAATGCTAAAAAGACTAAACTCTTACTTTTTCTCCCCAAAAGCCTAAATAACTTCAAGTCCACCTTCACTATCCACTCTCTAGACAACACACCCATCCTAGTTGAACCCCAAACTAAACTTCTAGGGGTCTTAATTGATGAGCAACTGAAATTCAGTTTGAACAACAACTCTATAAAAAGAAACATCAAAAACTTGGCCTACTATATATAAACAAAAAATACCTATCCAATAATGCCAAGATTACCGTTTATCATACCTACCTCTTACCAAGCCTAATATACAGCTCCCAGATCCTCTCCAACCTCCAAACTACCCTTCTAACCCAACTAGAAAATACCTATAAGAAAGTGGCTAGATTCACTGCTAATCAGACATACACCCCACCACTGTCTCTCTCTCTAAAACACTTAATCTGGCTGGAACTACCCCACCTGCTTCTCCCCTCACAACTTCAGATTATTCACTCTATCCTTTACCAACCTTTTTTCTGTCCTACCTTAGAACCTCTCATTTCCTCATACACCCCCTCTAGGTCCCTCCAAAGCTCAGACCAATAACTACTATACATCTACAAACTCAAGAGCATATATGGTCAAAACCTCTATAGCTATTACCCTGCCATCTCCTGGAACAAACTTCCACTAGAGGTTCGATCTCTTAAACAACCAAAAGTATTCAAATCAGTGGTCAAAGACTTACTAAAAGATATTGGATATGCCACTGTACTCACCCCCTTAAACCCCCATCCTTTCCTATCTCTAATCCTCTGTCAGCCTCCTACTCTTTTCAATCTCACATTCTACAACCATCTATCTTTCTCCCTTAACTGGAATATGTTACTCTTTAACTCCCTCCTATTTATCCTTAATAATATACCCCCTGCATATCTTTTCATATTACTACTACAGGGCTGTATCTACAACAATTGCATTATTCTTTTCTCTCTGTATGTTAATATATTTCCAAATGTAATATCAACACAATTCCTTTACAGGTTATCAGTCACAGCACTTTTTTCTCTAGTTCGAATGTTAGACATTTTTGTATACTTTTAGCTTAAACATTGGTTATACTTTCTTTGTGCAATATTGCTTAATGTAAATACTGTGGAGCTTTATTCACTGGGCTTCTGCTGAAAAGGGCTATCAGCTCAGCTGGACAAACCCGGTCAACAATTCTAAAATAAATAATACATGTAAAATAACTAATAATAATAATAATAATAATAATAATAATAATAATAATAAGATTTCAAACTAAAAATTCAGCTCTTTGCTGATATTTTACTAACAATAGGAAATATAAAAAAATCATTAGAACATATAATTACTTCTATGAGTCAGTTTGAAGAAATCTCAAACTTAACATTTAATCATAGTAAAACAAGTACATTATTAATACAAAAATTGTAAAAGTCAGACAAAAATATTCTAACTTCAATTGGAATAGCAATCTAATGAAATACCTTAGTATAACCATTATGTCTAATAGTAAAGAAATGTTTAACAGTTGCTGATAAATTTTTAAGTTTAATTACAAATTGGAGCAAATTCTTCTTTACCCTGTAAGTATGATTAATGCTTATTAAGATGGTAATTCTCCCTAAAATATCATTTGTCTTACAATCTTTAGTAGTAACTCCACCAAAAAATTTATGAAGATAAATAATCATCATCTTCTTTCGGCTGTTTCCGTTAGGGGTCACCACAGCTGATCACCTGTTTCCATTTCTTCCTGTCCTCTGCATCTTGCTCTGTCACACCAACCACCTGCATGTCCTCTATCACCACATCCGTAAACCTTATCTTACGCCTTCCTCTTTTCCTGTTACCTGGTAGCTTCATCCTTAGCATCTTTTTCCCAATATACTCAGCATCCCTCCTCAACACATGTCCAAACCAACGTAATCTTTCCTCTCTGGCTTTGTCTCCAAACCTTCCAACCTGGGCTGACCCTCTAATATATTTATTCCTAATCCTGTCCACCCAGTGCAAATCTTAACATCTTTAACTCTGCCACATCCAGATCAAACTCCTGCCTTTTTGTCAATGCTAGTGTCTCCAACCCATATAACATAGCTGGTCTCATTACCCTCTTGTAGACCTTCCCTTTCACTCTTACATGTACTCGTCTGTCACAAATCACTCCTGACACTCTTCTCCACCCACTCCATCCTGCCTGTACTCTCTTCTTCACCTCTCTTCCACACTCACTGTTACTCTGAACTATTGACCCCAAGTATTTAAAATCATCCACCTTCGCCACCTCTACTCCTTGCATTCTCACAATTCCTCTATCCTCCCTCTCATTCACACACATATATTCTGTCTTAGTTCTGCTGAACATCATTCCTCTTCTCTCTAGAGCATATCTCCATCTCTCCAGGGTCTCCTCCACCTGTTCCCTACTCTCACTACAGATCACAATGTCATCTGCAAACATCATAGTCCACAGGGACTCCTGTCTGATCTCGTCTGTCAACCTGTCCATCACCATTGCAAATAAGAAAGGGCTCAGAGCTGATCCTTGATGTAACCCACCTCCACCTTAAACACATCCGTCACTCCCACAGTAGACCTCACTGCTGTCACACTACCCTCGTACATATCTTGTACCACTCTTACATACTTCTCTGACACTCCTGACTTCCTCATACAATACCACAACTCTTCTCTAGGCACCCTGTCATATGCTTTATCTAAGTCTACAAAAACACAATGCAACTCCTTCTGACATTCTCTGTACTTCTCCATCAACACTCTCAGAGCAAACATCGCATCTGTAGTGCTCTTTCCCAGCATAAAACCATACTGCTGATTACTAATCATCAAATAATATTCTACTTAAATTTGTTTTGTCATCCTTATAAGCCAAGAGTCTAATTTGATTGGCATTGAAAAGGTTGGGATAATGGTGGAATAGGATTCTTTGATATTCAATTAATTGTATGCTACTGTTACAGCTGTAAAAGTTACAGGGTTGTGGATAAATTTATCTAATGATTCAAAATGGAAATAATTACATCAAGAAGTATTATTAGTAATACATAAATATATCACAACCAGTCATAAACAAATAGTGCCTGATAGTTTTATCTGGTTATTAAAATATTTTTGTGCAAATGGTATTACACCCTGTTCACTATTTAAATAACATAATTCCTCTTTCCAAAAGTTCATATATTCTAAACATTGTATTAAAGACTTAATATTTTCTGTTTCCAGTTGCATATACAAATGACTGCTTAGAAACTTATAACTTCAACAAACTGCTGCTATTGAAACAACAAAGTAATTTAATTTATTGGCATCAATTCTTAAATGGTACTGATATATATATATATACTGTTGAAAATTTAAGGTCGAATTACAATCAACATTCTGAGAATTGGTTAATTTTACAAGCATTTAGAGACTTTGTGAACAAAGATGTAAATAAGATATTTAACCCGGATAAGAAATTATTCCCCAATTTACTGGAACTCTTAATAAATTTCAATAATAAAAATCAATGAAAAATAAATTACATTTATCACAAATTTATAAAATTATTAAGTTACATTTCACATATTTAGACAATTCCTATTGTAACTACTCCTCAGAAATAAGCAATGAAGACTTAAATGAAGAATACAAGAAATTAATATTAAAATCTATAGATAAAACTACATTGTCATTATACTGGAAATTTTTCACTTGGAAATTTTGCACAGAGCTTCTGTGACTCTTAACAGAATTATGATAATATATAAATCAAATATAATTAAATGCTGGAGATCTGATTCTGAAATAATAGCTGATTGGACGCATATGGTATATGAATGTGAAGTCAGCTCCCCTTTTCGGAAAGAAATTAGTGTCTTTATTCAAGCTCTATGGTCAGATAGATGTAATGTTTCTAAATATTTAATTTTATTTAATGCTCTGTTTCCTGAGATAATTCCAAAAATCCAAGTGCCTCTTCTTTGATCTATTCTTGCTATAGCCAGAAAAGTAATTACTAAAAATTGGAAAGAAAAGTTACCCTCATCTAGTGCTTAATTTATTAGTATGGCAAACATTTTTTGCAGTAGTGAATTGCATAACATAAAGATGAAAACATCTAATATTACACATTCATATAAATCTTGACTTAAACTTAAAGACTAGCTTGAAAAATATTTATTGTTGTTGATGTATAACTATGATATATTGATCAGCTGTAGACCTATGTAAATACTTGTTTGTTTCAAAATTGAATTGTTTATTTATTGTTTTAAAACCAAATACAAAATAAAATAAAAAGAAAACATAATGCAAGAAAAAAATGTATGCTTGGGTAGCTTAGATAAATATCACATTAGTAATTCAGCTTTAGCCATTAACAAAATATCTTTGAAACATCCAGAATCCTTAAAAGTAGTGGTTGAGTTGTTCTTATTGCATTTTTATTACTGCTACAGTCCCTTTTCCTTGGCTATTGTTGACTATATTTTATTATTTGTTTACATGAAGCAAAAATGTTTTATTGGCTACTGGTTTTCTATATACTGAAGCATTTGTGTGGATATCTTTATTTCTGAAGAAATTCTTGTTATATTAAAGAATGAAAGTGCTCAAATACTGGTTTTGCCTTTCTCTGTGTTTTTCCTCCTAACTTTGGAAGTTTGTTAGTTGTAAGTTTTTAATTTCTTCCCCTTTTTTATTTTTATCAGTTTTAATAGTATTTGATTATTTTTTTCTAATTTGGCTAGAATGAAGGATGGGTCAGAGGTTGAACAAGGCTCTGATAGCCAACTCTTGTTTGATTTAGCTACACATACTATGCCGCCAGACTGTTAGTCTGGTTCAGATGCTGGTCGATACCACTAATAGAGCACAATATCTGCTAAACAGATGTAACAATATTTTCAGTAGCCAATTCAATTTTACACCAAACCAGCCAAACTTGTAGATGTAGCAGCCTAATAGAAGGTCTCAAAGGTCTAACTCAATTTTGGATTTCTTAAACACAGACAACAACAGGAATCCATGTCTTTTCTATGGGGGTGGACATCAGTTTCTGCTACCAACTACAATTCATATTATGCACCAGGCCTCTGATAATAACTGCAAAACTTTAATTTCTAAGCTTGAAAGGTTGTTGACGGTGTTTAAGAATGTTGAGTATGATATTCTTCTTCTTAACACTTGTTTGCATTACAAGAGTGTGCCACAAGGATTGAGATGCCTCAAATTTCCAAAGAGGACCACCAGGGACTCTTCTTTACATAGGGAGCTCACTACTATTAATAATGAGGCTGAGCTTCAAACACTGAAGGTTCTCATCAGAAATAACCACGAGAAACTAGATAACTTGAAAGAAGAAATCACTGCGCTCCACACAGTTATTCTGCAACACCCGGAATTCACCATATATCAGTATTTTTTTGATGGGCTCTCCCCTAGGATAACTCGGCATGTACCAACTCTGGTGCAAAGAAAGATACTGAAACTGCAATGAGATGTGTTGCAGTATCAAAATCAAACAGCTTACCCCCTCGTCAATGAGAGGGAGTTGGAATGACAGGCTTCTCTCCATCGGCTACCTGTTTTAAATGATGTTCCTATTATGGCTGTTTCTGACCAACATAATCCAGTTAATCATCCTCACACCCCTCCCCAAAATGAATCAGCTTTAGTCACTGACTCAATCCATAATCTGTCTGAAACACAACATCTAGTGGAACCACAGAGGCCTTTTTTGTCCCCAAGTCACTAG